>NC_064623.1:223162908-223465939 GCF_023898315.1 Schistocerca nitens
GACATGCATAAATGCTATGCCAATGATTACTGTAATGAGAGGACTTATGCATAAATGCTTTGCCAATAATTACTGTAATGAGATGACTTATGCATAAAAACTATGCCAATAATTACTGTAATGAGATGACTGTACTGTACTGTAGTGTACTGTAATGTACTGTACTGTACTGTAATGAGATGACATGATGCCAATAATTACTGTAATGAGATGAGTTATGAATGATGTTTTGTAATACTGCATAAATGGTATGCCAATGATTATTATAATGAGATGACTTATGCATAAATGCTATGTCAATTATTACTGTAATGAAATGACTTATGTATAAATGCTATGCCAATAATTACTGTATTTAGATGACTTATGTATAAATGCTATGCCAATAATTACTGTAATAACTTATGAATAATGTTGTGTAATACTACATATATATATACTACTTAAATACTGTGTAAATACCCAATGAATGCCAATAATTATTCAGAAGGGTTGATACACTAGTGTAATTCTGAATGATGACTAGCATAAAACTTAATGTATCCTTCACCTTCTGACCTAATTACCAGGAATTACTGCAATATCCGTATGTCCTGTCCATCCTCATGATCATGGAGCCCTATATTTGGTTTTTGCACTAATTCTACGTTGATGTAAGAGTGTGGATTCTACAAGAATGTGGTGTTGACATATCAAGCTCTCCACCACCTTCAACGATGGAGGTGTTATTATGGTCCTACTGCTTGGTGTACCTAATGTACAACCAAAATGATAACATACAATATTAATGCAACATTTCAGTGTCTTGGCTACACTGATAATTACTTCAGGAAGAGAACTTCAGATTGTCTCACTTGTGTTGTGCTTCTGTAGAAAGATATGAACTTTAGCAGAGCTACGTGCAACTCACTGTGCTACAACCATGATGCTATCCTTCCCATTCCCTTCCTAGTTCTTGTAAAATGTTAGAGACTTATACAGTGGGTATGCACTTTATTTCATTTCTTAATGTATTCAGTTCTTGTAATTATGCTAAAGACTTATACAGTGTGTGTGCACTTCACTTCATTTGTTAATATGATCAATTCTCCTAAATATGCTAAAGACTTATATTTCTTAATGTATTCAGTTCTTGTGAAAAAATTCTAAAGACTTATACAGTGTGTATGCACTTTATGTCATTTGTTAATATATTTTGTACTCATTGCGTATAAACTTTGTCATTCCTTAAAATGTTCTGAACTCAGTGCGTGTCCATTATATTTCATTTCTTAATATGTTCTGCACTTATCAATAATGTATATCATCTGAGAATGTAGACTTAGTAACTAAATAGATTATAGAAAAATTTGTTGCTAATGGCAAGTCCAATTGATTCACCATCGCTGCCAAATTTTTGCGCCCCCCCCCCCCCCACCCAGTGGAGGGTTATGTAAGAGGCCCATGATTGAGGAATTTGTTGCTAGCGCACTCAAGCAGATGGAATTTCGATGGATTGCACAAGTGCTGCCTGCGATATGTAAGCTATAAGAGAATCTCAGACCAGAGAGCAGTGTTGTCAGCAGTAGGAACTGTGTAGCAGTAGGAGTAAGTAGTAGCTAGCTAGCAGTTTGGTGTATGGAGTTGGCTGGGCCGCTCGTGTGGAGCGATGGCGGTGCCTGAGCATTGTAGTATAAGGTAAAAGCAGCCTCGCGCATATGTAGTATTGTTATATCAAGTCCCATGTAATTCCATTTTTTATTCGGAACGATCTTTCAGGGCCATGATGCAGCCCTGCTTACGCCCAAAATTTCCCAGTTTAAATTCACAGTCAGTTATTGAAAGGTTACAAGGGCGCCACAATTTTATTGAGAGATTAGTCACATTGTATTATTGGTAGGTTACGGAATTCATTTATTGGGAGGTTACGCTGATTGTGAATGATATAAATAATTATATATATTTTTACTGTTGGGAGGTTTCGGAATATTACTGTGGGGAGGTTACACCTGTCTCACTCCCTTCCCAACCACTGCTTCCCTTTCATGTCCCTCGGCTCTTATAACTGCCATCTGGTTTCGGTACAAATTGTAAATAGCCTTTCGCTCCCTGTATTTTACCCCTGCCACCTTCACCATTTGAAAGGCAGTATTCCAGTCGACATTGTCAAAAGCTTTCTCCAAGTCTACAAATGCTGGAAACGTAGGTTTGCCATTCCTCAGTCTAGCTTCTAAGATAGGTCGTAGGGTCAGTATTGCATGTTCCGATATTTCTAAGGAATCCAAACTGATCTTCCCCGAGGTCGGCTTTTACCAGTTTTTCCATTCGTCTGTAAAGCATTCGTGTTAATATTTTGCAGCCGTGACTTATTAAACTGATAGTTCGGTAATTTTCACACCTGTCAACGCCTGTTTTCTTTGGGACTGGAATTATTATATTCCTCTTCAAGTCTTAGAGTATTTCGCCTCTCTCATACATCTTTCTTTGCAGATGACAGAGTTTGACAGGGCTTGCTCTCCCAAGGCTATCAGTAGTTCTAATGGAATGTACTCTACGCCTGGGGCCTTTTTCTGACTTAGGTCTTTCAGTGCTCTGTTAAATACTTCACGTAGTATCGTGTGTCACATTTCATCTTCATCTACATCCTCTTCCATTTACATGTTATTGCCCTCAAGTATATTGCCCTTGTATAGACCCTCTATATGCTCCTTCTACCTTCCTGCTTTCCCTTCTTTGCTTACCACTGGTTTCCGATCTGAGCTCTTGATATTCATACTGGTGGTTTCCTTTCTCCAAAGGTCTCTTTCATTTTCCTATAGGCAGTATCAACCTTACCCCTAGTGATATATGCCTGTACCTCCTTACATCTGTTCTCTAGACATACTTGCTTAGCCATTTTGCACTTACTGTCGACCTCATTTTTTACATGTTTGTATTCCTTCTCGCCTACTTCATTTACTGCAATTTCATATTTCCTCGTTTCATCAATTAAATTCAATATCTCTTCTGTTACCCAAGGATATCTACTAGCCCTCCTCTTTTTATCTATTTGATCCTCTGCTGTCGTCGCTATTTCACCTCTCAAAGCTACCCACTCCCCTTCTACTGTATTTTATTCCAAATTCTTGTCAATCGTTCCCGAAAATCTGGTTCTTTAAGTTCATCCAGGCCCCATCTCCTTATATTCCTGCTTTTTTGCAGTTTCTTCAGTTTTAATCTACAGTTCATTACCAACAAATTGTGGTCAGAGTGAACATTTGCTCGTAGAAATGTATTATAGTTTCAAACTTGGTTCCTAAATCTCTGTATTACCATTATATAATCTGTCTGAAACCTTCCACTGTCTCCAGGCCTCTTCCACATATACAACCTTCTTGCATGATTCTTAAAGCAAGTGGTAGCTGTGATTTTCGGCTCTGCGCAAAATTGTACGAGGCGGCTTCCTCTTTCATTCCTTACGTCCAGTCCACATTCACCTGCTGCTTTTCCTTCTCTTCCTTTCCATTGTACTGATTTCCAGTCCCCCATGAGAGTTAAATTTTCGTCTCCCTTAACTATCTGAATAATTTCCTTTTCGCATCATACATTTCTTCTACCTCTTCATCATCTGCAGAGCTAGTTGGCACATCAACTTATACTACTGGGGTAGGTATGTATTCACTATGCTGTTTATAGTAACTTATCCACGCTCTTATTTTTTTATTCAGTATTAAACCTACTCCTACATTACGCCTACCTGATTTTGTATTTATAACCCTGTATTCAGCTGACCAGAAGCTTTGTTCTTCCTGACAGCGAATTTCACTAATTCCCACTATATCTAACTTGAACCTATCCATTTCCTTTTTAAATTTTCTAACCTACCTGCCCAATTAAGGAATCTGACATTCCACACTCCGATCAGTAGAATGCCAGTTTTATAGCTTCTGATAGAGACATCATCCTCAGTAGTCTGCTCCCGGATAACAGAATGGAAGACAATTTTACCTCCGGAATATTTTACCCAGGAGGACGCCATATTTGTTTAACCATACAGTAAAGCTGCAAGCCCTCAGGAAAAATTACGGTTGTAGTCTCCCCTTGCTTTCAGCTGTTCGCAGCATGAGATTTTAAAAACCCCTGAAAACACCATACACATGCATACCACTTGTAAAATAAATATGTGTCACTTATTGTGAAACTCAGTTGTAATTTTACAATTTTAATATAATGTCCTTGTATTCCCTAACTTGGCAAGGAACTTTAGTGTAGTAACCTTCTACGGCCACAGGTAGGTAAAGGAAAAAAAAATCAGGTTTTGAAGCAGGACGCAAAACGTGAGAAGCTGTGTGATAGCTACTGTGCCAGCAGTTGGGCTGAGATTATAGCACGTAAAGGGGCGCCTAAGTCACGTGGAAAACTTTGACTGTCCTTTACTCAGAATCAGTCCAGTATCTACAGATAAGTCGAGATAGGTTTTCACTTATTATGGCTCCTATTCCACACAGTTATGGCACTTGCTGTGTTCTCCTCATCAGTCCACCTATCTACAAAGTGTAGCAACCCTGTAGGCAGCGGCAGTTCCTTAAGGACGTCTTATCTCCTGTGGTACTCTACACTGACGCACGTGATCTAGCAGCAGGTAGCACCTCGTCTGCCATCGCTTGCGACAGATATCTTGGCAGTCGAGGGGCATGCCAGGAACGATTTATCGACTGTAAACTCGCTATTGTAGAATTAATGGAGGAAAAAGAAATGCAAGAACGAAAATCAGAATATCCAGAATGTATTTCAGACCTCGCGTTTTAAGTGAACTTGATTGCACTCTGCCCACAGTGAGGCGCTACAAGGTGAAAAACTATTTCTGTTTGGTTTGTTGGGGATCCATTGAAAAATAATCCCACAATAGAAGGGAAACATTCTGACAAACACAATCCAGTTCCCTAAACTCACTGCTGTTAAAGCAACCCCAAGGTCTGAAGAATTCATTGTGGGTTGAAAAAATTGCAAGGATAGCTTCCTAAACGTTTTGAGGAACTGTTAATCTTACCCCTGTTTCAGGGATCGCTTGACATTTCAGTTGAAAGTGGATCTGCGCATGGGAATATGTAACTGGTGGGCTGCAAGATAGTTCCTGTTTTAATCACAAATCCTTTCACGTTAAAACTGTCTAGGCCATCTACATTGCTTTTCTCAGGTAGCGTTCTCACACGTCCATAATAATGTTGCAAAAGTGCTACAACATTTCGATCAATGCATTTAGGTGAAAGATATTTCTCAATTAAGAAGCTAAATAAGACAAAATTATGTGGCAAGCTCAACGCAAGAATCTGTGAAATTTCCTGCACAGATCTACATGTCGACAGCTTGTACTAGATAAAAATTGTATTACGTCTTCAGTGAGCCAAAATAAATAACACTGAAAATTTATTATGGTTTTCATCTATAATGTTGCAAAATGTGAAATATAAAACCAATTCGTATACATTGTGACTGCAGTACCATTTAGCTGAGATACGTTCACAGCTTCCCCCTCTTTCCCTTCCCCGTGGTCAGATAGTGGGGAGTGGTGGTGGGGGAAGTGTGCAGCAGTGCTGACCACTGTGGCATTCATGGCAGGGCACGGCTCTTGAACTGAATTCCAGGCCACCCCTGCTTTACACTAATGTTCAAGACATGGGTGCGACTCAAAACCAGTTTCATGATTTGTGATCCAATCAGAATATTTACTTGTTTAAAGTAATTGTTAATCATTTATATCTCTTTTCTTTATTTCATGCAATTATTTCGCCGGGAACTCGTATATTTTCTTCAAGCACTGTGATGTAATGAGTTTCACTGTCATTGTTTGATTTCTTATGGAAAATATATGCGATAAACGGTGTGAATACATCAGAGTGTATGTTCATAGCAAAGTAGGCACACTGTACATTTTGAGGTCAATGTACGGATTGGTGGAGAACTTAAAGCTGATCGACAGTAATATTTAAGATAATGAATTAGAATTAAAGGAACAAAATTTCCCGTTTTGTAAGTTACCAAGACTAACTGGTGCACCTAACGTCTACAGGAGTGTCTAATTGATATTACACAGACTCAGTGTAGAGGAACGATATTCGCTACATAACTATTCCCCTGACATATGGCTCCTATATGATGAAATAGTCTGATTTGCATCGTTGACACTAATGCTGAAGTTCTTCAGAGACCTTTGTACAGTGAAGAAACTTGGTATTCACAAAACAGACACCTGTGAGCATTAACACAGCTTAATGTTTCGACCTTGTTGAAAGACTTAACGTTTAAAGGATTTTTCAGATTCTGTTAAGGAATTTCTTCTAAAAATTTTCAACTTATTAAATAAAACAGACAATAGAAAGCTACAGTGCACTGGTCTGCACTGTGATTAGAACTGAGAGCTCACTCCACCCTTGGCTCAAAAGTCATGTCTGTAAGCAGCTGTTTTCCTCAAAGACGTTACCCTTTTCTATTTTTTTCCTCCTTCAGTTTCCTGATTATAAAGGAATGTAAAAAAAATAAAGCTCTGTTTGCCATGGCCTCTCGGAAGCTAAAAACAAGAACATCTGCACCACTTCAGGCACTGACCACAAACTACGTCTATTCCAACAGTTCTGCCTACCACTGAGCTAATGGGACCCTGATGGGAGGTGCTCTCTCTCATCGCAGTATCAGTTGCTGAGCCACATAACACAACGTGAAAGATAGAAAGATTTGTTACTTGTGTTAAGTACAGCATTCCTGGAGTCCAAAAAAAAAAAAAATTTCCCTCTCAGTGCCTCGTCTTACACGAGGCTCACAGAGATGTACAGGGGTGCCTCATACAGAGATCATCCCAGAGTACAACTACAGCTACAACACCAAGAATTGTTTCTCAACTTTTGGCAATATCAATGTGTAGTTTTTTTTGGGGAATCTGGATTCTTCATTTATGTTAATACACACTCAAATCACCAACAAGTCTTACATTTTCACATACACCAGATCCTTTACACTATACATAAATAGCTTCATCTAGATTTGAAATTACTACTGGGACCAAGGAGAAAAATAAATTGAAGGTGAACGGTATTGGTTATCACGGAGTCCCTGATGGTCCTTGTGTTTTTGTAGGTGGTATTTTGAATATTGAACTTTTTAATAACGATAAATTTGCTGCAGAATCGTTGAAGATTGAAATTGCTACTGAGACCAAGTGGAAAAATAAGGTGAAGTTGAAATGCAACGGTTCCCATGGTGTCCTCGATGTCGATGTGTTTTTATGGATGGTATTTTGAATTTTGAACTTTTTAATGACCATAAATTTGTTGTAGAATCCTTCACGATTAACAAAAAAATTTTCTTGAGACAGAGAAGGTTATGTAAATGAATCAGCACAGTTTTAGAAAGCATTGCTCATACGAAATTCAGTTCACCCTTTTCTCACAGGACAGAGCGCGAAGTATGGATGAAGGGCAACAGACAAATTCCACATTTCTAGATTTCTGGGAAGTTTTTGACACGGTGCCCCACTGAAGCTTGTTAAAGAAGCTCTAAACGTAGGAAAATGTAAGTTAATGCGTAGGACTGGGAAAAACAAACCCATAATGTTCAGATACAGCATTATTGATGCCCTGCTTGATACTGTCACATCGTTTAAATATCTGGGGGTAACGTTGGAGAGCGACATGAAATGGTAACAGCATGTGAGGATTGTGGTACGAAAGGCGAGTGGTCGACTTAGGTTTATTGGGAGAATTATAGGGTTGGTTGGTTGGTTGATTTTGGGGAGGAAACCAAACAGCGAGGTCATAAGTCCCATCGAATTAGGAAAAGACGGGGAGGGAAATTGGCTGTGCCCTTTCAAAGGAACCATCCCGGCATTTGCCTGAAATTATTTAGGGAAGTCACAGAAAACCTAAATCAGGATGCCCGGATGCGGGTTTGAACCTTCCTCCTCCCGAATGCGAGTCCAGTGTGCTAACTACCGCGCCACCTCGCTCGGTGACAATTGTAGGAAAGTACTATTCATCTGGAAAGGAGACCGCTTATAGAACGCCAGTGCGACCTATTCTTGAGTACTGCTCTAGCGTTTGGGATCCACACCAAGTCGGATTAAAGAAAGACATCTAAGCAATTCAGAGGCAGACTGCTAGATTTGTTAAGATAGGTCTGAACAACACACAAGTGTTACAGAGTTGGTTTGGGAACTCAAATGGGAATCTCTGGAGGGAAGGCGTCGATCTTTTCGATGAAAACTATTGACAAAATTTCCATAACCAACATTTGGACTGCAGAACTATTCTGTTGTCTATAAGATGCATTGCACGTAAGGACTATGTATTGCACGTAAGGACTATAAGATAGGAGAAATTAGGGTTCATCCAGAGGCATATAGACAGTCGCTTTTCCCTCGATCTGTTTGCTAGTGGAACAGGAAAGCAAATGACCAGTTGTGCTTCAGGGTACCCTCCATCACGTGCCCAAAGGTGGATTGCCGAATATTGATGAAGGTAGATAGGTAGGAACAATTCAGGACGACATACATTGTCACAGGATTGCCAAATATTTGCAACCACGTCGCGAGGTCCTAGCTCTGCGAGCGGCAGCTACGTAGCAAAATGCTTGTCTTGGTCACCTTATAAAGGCTCACATTGTCAGACGGGAGGCGCCAGCGCGTTTGGCTTTTATGCAGCGTCATCTCTTGACACTTTATAACGTCACGTTTTAGACTACCTGTATTTAAGACTTTGAGTTAGATTTAGTCCAGAATTTCTCATTTATTAAGCTTTCAAGCGTGGAATGGAATGAGGTGTTAAGGCTGCTGTTATATAATTTCAGCGCATGCATGGAAAAACTCGTCACGTTAGTTTCCTCTCATCTGGCATATGTCATGTGAAATATTGAGGCATATAATTTCCCATCACGATTACAATTCCCCCAAAATAAAAACGAATAAAATGTTTACTTCGATAGTTTGCAACGAAACCTTATTTCAAGGGAATTTAATGTAACTGGAAATCAACCTTCCCCCACATGTGACGAAATAGTAAGTTGGCAAACCTTTTGCACCTCCAAATCGACTGTCTCTACGTGCTGTCTTGTGCCACACACAGATATAATTCCACGATTACCACGAGCATCTAGAAATATTTTGGTGGAGACAGAAACATGAAAAACCACACTTAAGAACTATTTGATGTACGTAGCAGTTTGTCATTTGAGTATTCGGAAGAGAAAAACGAAAACTTTTAATTAACACCGAAACATTCACAGCGAAAGAATTACACGAAGAAACGCTTCTAAAAGGAAAAACTACTTTAAAAATGTAGAGATGTATTTTGCTTGGATTGAAAACTATAAAGTTAATTTTGAGTCATACTCATGCCATGCATACTGGCGTAATACAGTACTCATCATATAAAACCGGATCGTCTGCCTCTCAATAACAATAAAGCATTTTATGCTCTCCAAAGCGGTTGAGTGTACATAGATATTCTGCGTACCACTGCATGGTGGGTAGCGGACAGTAGCCTGTTCCACTACTTGTCATTCCCTTTCCTGGTCCATTCGCAAATAGAGGGAGGGAAAAACGACTATCTATATGCCTCCTCTCCAGGGACTGCCATTTGGTTCCCAAAGCATTTCTGTAACGCTTATGTGTTGTTCGAACCTACGGGTAAAAATCTAGCAGCCGATCTCTGAATTGCTTTGATGTCTTCCTTCAATCTGGCCTGGTATGATCCCAAACACTCGAGCAATAGTCAGGAATAGGTCGCACTAGTGAAGGTGCCCAACTCCTTCACAGCGGCTGATGCCAGGTGCCAGCAGGTGGGCCCCGGAGAGGTCTGACGCATATCGCGTTCAAATATAGACAGATTGCCAAGATATCTGTCACAAAATGTTAATGGGCGGAACTTCTGTTATAGATGTCTCAGACTGAAATACGTTGTAGCTCTGTTTCCGTTACACTCAAAAATGGTTCAAATGGCTCCAAGCAATATGGGACTTAACATCTGAGGTCATCAGTCCCCTAGACTTAGAACTACTTAAACATAACTAACCTAAGGACATCACACACAATCATGCCCGAAGCAGGATTCGAACCTGTGACCGTAGCAGCAGCGCGGTTCCGGACTGAAGCGCCTAGAACCGCTCTTCCACAGCGGCCGGCTTCCTTTACACTCAGGACTTCAGCATTCAAACGAAAGGCGCTACGAAACTTTAGGCCAACAAGCGGTTTCTGCTACGAGATGTTGCCGTCAGACGACGCCCTGTTTACTGCTAGACCACGGGCATCGATGTAGTGTAACAAGTCGCGCAGAAGGCTGAACGTCCTTCAGGAGCTGCTGCTGCCTGCAGTGTCACTAGGTTGTACACGTAGCCGGACTCGACGTATTATCAGTGTGGCCAGGTTATTTGTCGGCGCAGACTTCGACGTTGCTGTAGCTGGCCTCCAACCATTTTTACTTCAAAGAGTGTACATAACAACATTCTGTTCAATTTTTATTTCGCAGTTATATACTAAGTTTTTGTGCATTTTTATCCATTTTGATATGAAGTAAACCACATTAAAACAATACGTTAAAAACCAGATTCTCAGACAAATTGCATTTTCAATCTCTCAGGGACTCCAATTTTTAGTTTGATTCCATAAATCTTCCAAAAATTTACTTTCCATGTAGTTCAAAAATGGTTCAAATGGCTCTGAACACTATGGGACTCAACCTCTGTGGTCATAAGTCCCCTAGAACTTAGAACTACTTAAACCTAACTAACCTAAGGACATCACACACATCCATGTCCGAGGCAGGATTCGAACCTGCGACCGTAGCGGTCGTGCGGTTCCAGACTGTAGCGCCTTTAACCGCTCGGCCACTCCGGCCGGCTTTTCCATGTAGTTTTACATTATTTAAAAATAGCTTTGTCAGAGAGCACGTTTGTCTCTGTCTATCCACTGGTTTTTCATTTTGAATAATGATACACTGATCAATTCCAGAATGTCACTCTGCAGCGGAGTGTGTGCTGATATGAAACTTCCTGGCAGATTAAAACGGTACAATGGTATTTTACACCTCCCGATCAGTGCATTTGGGCTAGGTGTAGGCAGCTGTACTACATTTACAAGCAATTTTAGAGCACAGAACGAGACGTTATGTCATGATCGCCTGGACAGAACTGACATAAAATCGATAGAATTGCGAAAAATGACGGGAGAATAGGTATAAGTGTTGTGTCGATTCCCTAAGGTCTCGACACAATGAGTGGCTAGGTGCACGCGAAACTAACGCAGACGGGCGTAAATTCTGAAACAGGAGACTGGATGAAAACTATAAAGAAAAGAAGAGAGATTTTAATATACTTAACTTTAATGTAGTCTTGTTCTTGTTGAAATACATCTCTTGCATAGTAGTAAGCAATTAGCAATGATACACATGGCGCCTTGCTAGGTAGTAGCGATGGACTAGCTGAAGGCTATTTAATCTGTCTCTCGGCAAATGAGAGGAAGACGTGATACGTCTTGTCGCAAGCTATGTCGTCCGTACAACTGGGGCGAGGTCAAGTCCGTGTCTTGTGACCTGCCATGTGGTGGCGCTAGGTTTGCGATTACATAGTGGCGACACGCGGGTCCGACATGTACTACAGGACCGCGGCCGATTTAAGTTACCACCTAGCAAGTGTGGTGTCTAGCGGTGACACCACATTCCTCCCCCGCAAATCGGCGAACGGTCGTGAGATAAGGCTTCCGCCCGCCGTGGGGAGGACCCCATGTTGACGTATGCGATGAGGTGGGGAGCCTAACAACAGGCGAGGCTGTGCCACCCGCACCCGGCCATTCGGTTCGAGGGGAGCTAGGAAACGCCTGCAAACCTAGTCCAGGGTGCACGTCAACATGAGGTGTTTGCGCACGGAATGATATAAGAGGAGCCGCGGGGTCGACCTCCATGTGGTCGGAGCACCCGACGGGCGAAGACGACATCCGGTCCGGAGCGGGCAAGAGGTCCATGGCGGAGGACGGCTGGTCACGGGAAGCAAGCTGCGGCGCGTGACCCAGGGAGGCGCGAGGCGGCTGCAGCGAAGCGTCCGCTGCTGGCGGCGCCGGCGGCGGCTGCGGCGGCGCGACGCCATGAGGCAAAATGGAAGGCATCGTCGGTAACACCTGGGGATGAGGCGAGCCAGTAGATGGGTCCCCAGGGCGCTGACCCGACGGCTCCGTCGCTGAAAGCAGACGGGGAGCGGCAGAACCCAGGCGACGACAGAGGCGCAGCTGATTGAGATGCCGACGCACCTCACCCGAGGCCCCCAAAACCAAATACATCGCGCGGCCGAGGCAGCGAAGAATGCGCCCTGCGAGCCAACGCTGTGAACCGCGATAGTTGCGATAATAGACAACGTCGCCAGGAGCAAAAGCAGGAGTCTGCCGCTGCACAGGAACCTGATGTGGCGGATGCAGCAAAGACATCAGAGTTCGATGAGGACGACCATGGAGCAACTCAGCCGGCGAGCGACCATCGCGGGGCTGAGAGCGATATGAGGACAAAAAGAGCAACAAAGCGTCCTCCCGAGAATGCGACTCTTTCAACTTCAACATCTGCGACTTGAAAGTCCTGACCAATCGTTCAGCGGCACCGTTTGACTGAGGCGAAAACGGCGCGGATGTCAGATGTTGAATACCAGTGGCCTTGCAGAACGACTGAAATTCTGCGGACATGAATTGTGGGCCATTGTCGGAAACAATAGTCTGCGGAAGACCTTCAATGCAAAAGATAGCAGACAAGGCTTGGATGGTGGCAGAAGACGTCGTGGAAGACATCCGGACAACAAAAGGAAAATTACTGAAAGCATCGACCACAACCAACCATCGAGCATTCCAGAATGGACCAGCAAAATCGATGTGCAAGCGTTGCCAAGGGGAAGTGGCTTTCGGCCATGCAAAGAATTTCCGCGGCGGTGCGGATTGTTGTTCGGCACACGCCACGCAAGAGGAGCACATATTCGTAATCGCAGCATCGATTCCGAACCAAGTACAGTGCTGTCGAGCCAGTTGTTTCGTTCGCACTATACCCCAATGTCCTTGGTGAAGAAGCTTTAAGACAGAGGACTGTAACGAACGTGGGACCACGACTCGGGATTGATCAATATCGGAACGCAACAACAAAACACCACGTCGTACAAAAAGTCTCTCCTTGTGAGCAAAAAAACGGCGAACCAAAGGATCCTCGATCCGTGACTTTGACAAGGGCCATTGCGTAGCAACAAAACGCAAAACGGGAGCAAGGACAGGGTCAGCAGCTGTGGCAGTAGCTACACGACGAAAATCAATCGGAAACGATGCGACCACGTCATCGGTTTCCGAATCAATGAACATGCAAGCAAGTTCGGAAGAATCGAATGCTTTATCCTCAGCAACAGGCAAACGGGACAACGCATCAGCGTTTCCGTGCTTAGCAGTGGACCGATACAAGATATCGTAGCGGTACTGCGAGAGAAAAAGAGACCAGCGAATGAATTTCTGCGCTGTACGTGGAGGTACAGGTTTGTTCGGATGAAAAAGCGATGTCAAAGGTTTGTGGTCCGTGATGATTGTAAAGTGACGACCATACAAGAAGTCATGGAACTTGGTAACACCAAACACTAGAGCTAAAGCTTCTTTCTCTATTGGTGAATAATTTCTTTGCGCAGATGAGAGCAATTTTGACGCAAAGGCAATAGGGCGATCATGCGAGCCATCCTTGTGCGCAAGCACAGCACCGATCCCGAAATCCGATGCATCTACCATCAACAAAAGGGGTTTTCGGGGATCGAATGGCGTAAGGCAAGTATTTGAAAGTAACGCCGATTTCAACTGGCGAAAGGCGCGTTCGCATTCCGTCGTCCAGACGAACGGAACACCTTTACGGCGTAAGCGATGTAGCGGAGCTGAAATGGAAGAAGCATTGCGCACAAACTTAGCATAGTAATTAATTTTACCCAGCACACTCTGTAGCTGTTTCAAATTCTGCGGAGCAGGTAAGTCCTGTATGGCACGGAGGTGCTCTGGACTCGGATGTATACCTTGGGCATTTATGACATGCCCCAGGTAGGGTAAGTCCCGAGCAAAAAACACACATTTGTCCTTCCTCAAGCGAAGACCATTCTGACGCAAGACCTGAAATAATGTTCGGAGATTCTGCAAATGTTCGGCTTCTGTCTTTCCTGAGATCACAATATCGTCCAGATAGTTCGCAGCCGTAGGGACCGACGCACAAATAGTTTGTAAATAGTGCTGAAATAAAGCAGGGGCGGATGCACACCCGAATGGCAGTCTTTTGAAGCGATACAAGCCAAGATGCGTGTTAACCACTAAGACGCGCTGGGATTCTTCGTCCACAGGTATTTGCAAGTACGCATCTGCTAGGTCCAATTTTGAAAAATATTTTCCCGGGCAGAGTGTGTCAAAAAGATCTTCCGGGCGGGGCAAAGGAAAAGTAGCAGTCACAAGTTGAGGATTCACAGTTGCTTTGAAGTCCACACAAAGTCTCAGTTTTCCGGAAGGTTTTGGCAAAATTACTAAGGGTGAGGCCCAGAGAGAAGCCTGCACTCGTTCAATTACACCTTGAGATTCTAACTCGGCCAATGTTCGTGCGACCTCATCACGCAATGCGTGGGGAACATTGCGCGCTCTGAAAAATTTCGGTTGCGCGTTGTCTTTCAGTTCCAAATGCGCTTCATAGTTCTGAGCGCAACCAAGGCCCGGTGCAAAAATGTCTGCAAATTCTTCACAAAGACTAGAAACGCTGGCGGACGGCACAGTCTGATTCACTGATAGGACCTGATTTACTATAGACAAATTAAACAATTGAAACAAATCTAAACCAAACAAGTTCACTGCACTAGAGGAACGAAGAACATAAAATGACACAAGTTTTGTCTGTCCCTTGTATGTTGCAATAAGGCTGCACTGTCCGAACACAGGTATATGCTGTCCTGAGTAACTAGTTAACGTAACATTTGCGGCACGCAATGGCGGGGCGCCCAGTTGTTTGTACGTGTCGTGATTGAGCAATGAAACTGCAGCTCCGGTATCGAGCTGGAATGGTATCACTTTTCCTGCAAAGTCTAAGTCCACAAAAAGTTTATTGTCTTGTTGACGACAAGAGCGACTGTCTCGTGCAATTTGAACTGATACAGGTCCAGAAGCACTTGCAACTTTACGGGATTTCTGGCGACGTCGACGCACACTTTGGGTGGGACGAACACAGTCACTGTTAGCTAAAGTGTCACTGGACGGGTGGGAATGAACCACATGAATGTCCATGGGCGAAGGTCCACGAGCCTGATTGTCCTGGGTTCGATTCCGGCGCGAAGCCAAGGGCCTGGAATTTGTGTGATTGTCTGATCTTAACTTTTTCTGGCAAACACTTTGAACATGTCCTTTCTTTTGACAGTAAAAGCAAATAGCTTGGCGTGACGGGCAATTTTCACGCGAATGTCTAGTTGCACACCGCGGGCATGATTTCACTGCATTTGCTTGCTTACGCGGCGCACGTGGTTGCAAGCTAGGCGGCCGCTGCGAAGTCGGGCGCGAGGGCCGCTTAGCGTCCCGTGCAGCGGGCCGGGCGGGCCGATTAATGTGACACACTGCTGGCGAAGTTTCAAATGATTCCTGAGCAAAGTCAAGTGTGTCTTGCCTGTCCAATATGTCTATCACTTTTTGCAGGGAGGGATTAACTAGTTTCAAAATCTGTTCCCGTATGCGAACATCAGAAACGTTCTGTGCAATTGCATCACGCACCATAGTATCTGAATATGGGAGGCCACATTCACAGGCAAACGCGCAGTCTCTAGTAAGTCCTTGCAAAGTTGCTACCCACTCCCTGTTAGTCTGACCGGCCGTACGTTTTGTACGAAAAAACGTATACCGTTTTGCAACAACATTTACTGTTTCTTTGAAATAGGCATCTAAAGCCGACAAAATTTCCTCGTAGGACAGAGTTGCTACGTCGCGTCGGGGAAACAATTTCACTATCACACGGTAGGTAGACACACCGACACAAGAAAGCAAAAACGGCTGCCGCTCTTTACCTTGAATTCCATAAGCAGTGAGGTGGAAGTTGAACTGATCGGCCCACTCAGTCCAGCTTTCGGTTGGGGCCTCAAAGGGCCTAAATGGCGGTGCGACAGCGGTGTGTGGCTGCGGTAGCGATGAAGCGGCTGCTGCCGCATCGGTTTGCAGCGCACGTTGACCCTGGACGAGCTGTCCAAGGGCTTCCAATAACGCCTGCGTCTGCTGATTCTGCAAGCGAAAAAATTCGGACAGTACATCTGGAGATTGCGGCGAAGCCATGACACAAGCAAATTAGAGCAAGTATAACACAAAGACTGCAACGTGGGCGCGGCACCACACCTCGTCGCCAAAATATTGTTGTGTCGATTCCCTAAGGTCTCGACACAATGAGTGGCTAGGTGCACGCGAAACTAACGCAGACGGGCGTAAATTCTGAAACAGGAGACTGGATGAAAACTATAAAGAAAAGAAGAGAGATTTTAATATACTTAACTTTAATGTAGTCTTGTTCTTGTTGAAATACATCTCTTGCATAGTAGTAAGCAATTAGCAATGATACACATGGCGCCTTGCTAGGTAGTAGCGATGGACTAGCTGAAGGCTATTTAATCTGTCTCTCGGCAAATGAGAGGAAGACGTGATACGTCTTGTCGCAAGCTATGTCGTCCGTACAACTGGGGCGAGGTCAAGTCCGTGTCTTGTGACCTGCCATGTGGTGGCGCTAGGTTTGCGATTACATAGTGGCGACACGCGGGTCCGACATGTACTACAGGACCGCGGCCGATTTAAGTTACCACCTAGCAAGTGTGGTGTCTAGCGGTGACACCACAATAAGTACACTGAATATACACCGAAATGTGGGGAAATTGAGCAAGTACTTGCGTATCTTCTTGTTGGCGAAGAACAATTCGTACATGGGAACAAGTATGCGGCAACAAGAGGAATTAGAGAAAACGTCGAGATGGAAGCGAAGGGAATCATGGAAGCAGTAATTTTTTTTTTTCCGTCGTGGCAGCATTATACTGCATGTCTATTGAGGTAGCAGTGATTCACGCGAGTTGACTACTGTATTTGACGCTTTTCAGGAAGACAGAGAACCATCCGCCTCTAAATTTACATGCATCTGCGTTAAAGGACAACAGAGAGTGGACGGGGTGATCGACTGAGATGGAGCTGTAACGAGGTACGACTTAATGGTAGACTGATGATGCAGTCTAGAGAGGGAGAAGTTACTGTAAGTCATTTTTTCCACTCTTCTATCAGGATGCATCAGTCGCATGACATAACCTGCGTTCGACTCATATATAGCCACGTGTTCTGTATGTGATTTAAAGCACTGTTTGTCGGTCATCAGAGGACTTCCATCTCATGTGTGATGAAACGGGACACATTCCTCTGAACGGAATATGATTTACGCTATACGCTCCATCCCCCTGTCGCATCTTGGGTGTAAAATCGAGACTTCAGCTTCATAACTAAGTTTGCGATAAGTGCTTTTGGGGCACTGCAATCCCCGGGTACACATTTTCCTGGCAGATGTGCTGTTTACAGTGTTAGTGGCGCAATGACTTGTAATTTTCGCATGTCAGACGCAGCTACTATGCGTTTATCTGTTTCCTTGTTAAGAGGTATTGTCCGTTGCTAACGATCATTTTATATAGGACTGATGCACGCATAGTATAATTTCTGAACCGTAATCGGGTATGGAAAGTGGACGCTATACATCTCTGAAAAGCTATATTGCGCTTGTATCACACAGAGCCCATCTTTTAAGGAAGTAGTTTTTTCTTTTTACGGTTCGATAACGTAGTTCATCGTGGAAAAACTGGAAAGAAGAACGTATGTCACGTGCTTGAAATATATTTCTCACATTGGAATATTAACAGCACTACATTCCATACGACTGATAGGTCGAAAACTCAAGCGATCTAACATTACAGCCCGTTTTAAGTGCGGAACGCTGCAGCCTTAGAGTGCGTATGTTTATGTTCTCTCTAACCAATACCTTCCAGGTACTGATCCTAGACTAGAACAATACTTTAGGATTAATAGCTTCGTTCATTTGCGTAAAAATACTTCGAACTCCATCCATCTGGAGATACATTGAGCACAAAGATCATTCGTCTCTTCTTCTTCACCGTCTGCTGTTACATCCCGACACTTTCAAATCTGTTACTATACATCGATAAGGAGTGCTAACCTCCTCGACATGGGCGCATCTCAAGAAATCTTGCGCACTTGCATGGGTGAGGACTTGGAAAGCTCCATTCATTCACAAGATCTGGAATGTAGTGGTCTACTTCTGGTCGGTTGCAGATTAAATCGGTAACGGTACTGCAGGGCAGGTTGGTCAATGACAGTGTGAGGGGGTCTTTCAGTCTCTAGTTTTACTCTAAGACTGTGAGAATGCTCTGTGACTCCCATCACCACAGAGATAGATCGTAAATAAGCGCTATGTTCGAGGTGTTATAAATATGTAGAATGCTGTCTGATGTAATTTGATAATATATGTGTTCGAGAATTGACAATGAATGGACGTACTGCACAGTCATCTACCCACATGATACAAAGTGTAGAAGGGGTGATATAGCTACGATACTGACATTGCGAAACATGCTGTCACATCATTGGTCGGTGTTAAAATTACTGTAAAATTTCTAAAATTGTTCACACTGTCAACTGTGATGCTTATTATTTCAGCACATCGACGGTGTCTTTTCCATCCCTTCCGTCCACTGACATCGCTTGTTTGAGTTGGAGTTTTGTGGAGGGGTGACACCTTCTGGGGATGGCTAGCACCGAAACAGTGGTAATATACATGTCTGTAATATGAGGAATCAGTCGCAATGGAACGCCGAGCCATCAGCTATTCCATCGTTGTGACAGATGAGTTCAAGCGTAGAGCTCGTGAATCACCCCCACAACGCCGAAAAACTCTTCCAATTTCTTTACGTTGTAACTGACTTTTATTTAAAGTCATCCAGTGTGTGTCGCGTGTTATGGTAGCAGCAGTAACATGGTATTTTACACCGTGCGATGTCTAGTTTTTCTACGAGAGGCCATGTATCAGAATGTGTTAATGCCAGTTTAGAACCTGACACAGACCTCGAATTCGTGGCGGAAAAACAAAATGTTTGGGAGTGTACAAAGCATGTTAGAGCATAAAAAAGACAACGTTTCAAACAACGAGACAGGGTCACAAGACGCACCTCTTGCGACTTACAGTACGGTCCGCGGGATAAGATCATTATCCTACAGGTGATGAAACTTTAAACTGGTCTGTTCAGTGGACCAATACCTGTAGATTTAATATGATCCTCACATGTGCTCGATGCCTGCACATATGCGGTATTTGTTTTCGATATATGACAGGAGAGAGATGCGGTAAACGTCTTATCGAGTTCTCTATCGCATGAAGTTAGCGGAGCTTTTATAGTTAGTAATATTTCTCTGTTGGGTCGTACGAAATAAGGAAGATAGCAAGCTGGAGAGATAGATATGAATGGACGCAGATCTGTAGCACTTGTATGTAGTTTGGGGATGCACGACAGAGCAGTAGCAAAAATCCCTGTCCTTCTCCCAGTTCCCGTTTCCATCGAATGGTCAAAACACAGTCCTGTCACAGTAATCCAGCTTAGCCTGTTTCTACACAGGTCGCAGAAGGTGGTAGATATAGTTGCCTCCGACTTCTACTCAGTTCCAATTTACATTGGAACGATCACATGCGCAAAGCTGCAGGGATGGTAGCACAGAGTCTTAGGGGGCAGTTGCAAGTGCATAGGGACTACCTTTATCGAGCCTGGAATTTTACTGTAGCAGATAGATTCGAGAAAGGTGACTTGTTTCGAAATATGAGAGTGCCATAAATATGATTCACTAGTGGCTTCTCCATTGGATCCAACGCAAGTATATGCTTGAATGGGAAGACTTGATTACAAATCCCAGACAGCATTTCTAGCGGATAGCATAGCATTAGAGATCTGAGAAGTTAGTGTACATTTCTTACAACCTCAATCAACACACCATCTACTGTTTGTGATCCTTTTCAATCAACCATCGCCTATAGCACAGTGGATATATCATCGAACCTCTGATGTGGCATCGAGACAGAATGCGTTACAAATACTGGAGAAATATCTAGTGGTGGTGGCGTGAGGGAGTTGGAAATAGTGGTTTCATACCACGTTCCTTAGCCGAATCACTTTCTAAATTTGGTAATTTCATTACAAGGTTGCACCGTCGGCGACATGTAATCGCACTCCTGGTCTGATACTATATACTCCAGTGATCACCGTATATATTCAGTGTCACGGTATTTGCCTGGACAAAAAACGACCTCATACACATGGAATGTCATGCTTCGATTTATAAAGCCAGTATAGCGTTTAACATGGATGCTTGTATGCACCTGTAGAACCAAGACCGCTTGTGATGGTAATATGGTTGTGTTTCTTAACATCTGACGTTTTTTTAGACGATTACGCCTCCATTTCTAAGACACAGTGGTACCACTCACAAGAAAACCTTATGAGACATGCCCATGAATTGTTGATTGTTTTGGTCAGTATCATTTCGTATTGTCAGCAATCTGTTATTGACGACATATTATACTTAGTAGTAGGGGATGTGTGATACGTTTATGAAGTATGTGTTTGTGTTCCGAGATGTGCAAAGGAGATGACTATGTCCAGTCGTAAGGAAGGTATGGATTTGACGTGGAATACTGTGATAGCAAACGGAAGAGTATGTCAAGTCATAAGAATGGTACAGATATTTCTCTTTCCAGAGCTGTCAGCAGGGTGTATAACCAATACTTCGCTCACTGTCGAACGTCATTCAACAGTAATCGTAACATTTAATTCCAAGTATAGCAATAAAATACGAGGGCCGTTCAGAAAGTAACCTCCGGTTGATTTAAAAAAATACACCAAGTTAAATAAAAATATTTTAATATATACATCTTACAACTACATCTTTGCACTATTTTTCTACATAGTCTCCATAGCGATTGAGGCACTTATCGTATCTCTTCACAAGCTTTGAAATTCCTTCTGCATAAAAATCACCCGCTTGTGCCTGGAGCCGGCCTGTGACCGCATCTTTGAGCTCTTCGTCGTCATCAAACCGCTGTGACCCGAGCCATTTCTTCAAATGCATGAAGAGGTGATAATCACTTGGCGCCAGGTCTGGGCTGTAAGGTGGATGGTTGATAACGTCTCACTTGAAGGACTCAAGAAGGGCCGTTGTTCTGCGAGCAGAGTGAGGACGGGCGTTATCGTGCAAAAAAAACGATACCGGAAGTCAGCATACTCATAACTCTTGGTCCGTACACGGCACAAAGCTCACGATGAATAGCTGCTGCAGAATATCCTTTGGCTGTAAAAAACCTTATGACAGCACGCACTTCACATTTGGCGGGGTTTTCTATTGCAGCACACATTTCAAACTGCCACAAAAACTAAACTAGCGCAGGTACGACGTTCACTCGACCACGGCTTGATGCCGACTGACCTGTTGAGTGCGTGAACGCACAGATGGCGTCGCTACTCCCCCTACAACCCGCACTGTGACCAATCGGAGGTTACTTTCTGAACCGCCCTCGTATATATGTGACTGATTTCGTAGGATGATTCTATGTGTGGCCTGTGGTGGGATGATTCACGCTCCCTGTTAACGGTAGGAGCTGTTCGAATGGAGAGATCTTTTGGGAGTGTAGGAATGTAGCTGAATTAATCATATCATCCTCTAGACGTCCGAATAGTGAACTAATACTTTGTATGTGTTGGGTAGCTCTCATGATCGCGTGGAAATTTGTGAAGATTCTATATGGACATGTGTTTGCACTGGGACATTATTCCTACCCATGAAAATTATTTGGTTGACTGCTTCTTCACAATTCGTGTCTTTGTTTAGTTGAGAGAACATCGATTGTGGTATGTGCATCTAGCAGATGGAAGACACGTTTGCTGGGTCTCTAGAAATGAGAAACACCTTAGTTGACTTAGTAAATTATGGGGGTGATTTGGAATTTGTTACATCACTGACATCGGTATTCGCGAGTGGAAATAAGAGTTTGCTCTTTTTTTTTTTTAGTTTTTTCACGTAAACCTCTTTGCAGACTTGGTAAGTTTCTAGTTGCTCTGTGGTTTACAGCATACTTCACCTCGCTAAAGTTTTGGGTTCCTACAGAAATAATTTCCAGTCTATACCTTCAGAATTACGTCATGCGAGCGATAGTGCTATGCACGCGATATTGATATCGAGAATTACCGCGAGCATGGTATGATACTCTAGCAAACAATGCGAAATTACATATGTTCTTGTAATACCAGAGTCTCGAAATATGTGTATAAAAGCAAGCAAGCAAGCAGGTCCAGACCAGAAACTGTAATACGTTTGTGCCGAGGGGGAGACGAGCCAGTCTTTGCACAACAGTTCTGAGAGAGACTCCGATCCACTGAGGGCACTCTGGTCACATGTTGGGAGTGGATGACCACACGACCCCGCTGGGAAATACCTAGTGCCATGAGTATACGTACGGTGCCTGGGCTTATGCTGTCTGTAAGCTTAAGCTGATGTAAAAGGGGTGATGGCACAGGATACGAATTGTATACTTACTACATCGGTAATATATTGTTGGGTCGGAGATCGGTTTCACGCTCTAATATTAAATTCCCTGTCCTCAGTGGGAGAGCAGTGTAATTGATTAAGAGTCTTTCCATATTTGATGATATATAGGTTCTTTGCAAGGTTTAATTGTCGGCGCAATATAGCGACCTGTGTAAAATAGTTTTTGGCACTGAAAGTCACGTCTGCAGGAAAAAAAGGGGGGCGGTGCTTCCACACCGGTGGCATCAGTAATTCGGCGGGTAAATTCGATAAGAGCCAATCATAATGCCCCATTCATTCATAAGACATCTTTTGTGCTGGGGTGTAGGAGTCTCTACATAGTGGTGAGAGCGTTTGTGTATGTTGAAGGGTAGCACATGATGGATGGGGTGCCACGTTAGGACCGCGAGGAAGAATGCATTCGTCGTCATTCTGCGCTACTTTCGTGAAGAGGTTCTGTTAGGGCAAGTGTTTCCATGCATACAAGCTGAGACATCACGAAAGGTCCTACAAAAGCGAGTGTTAACTATTTCTGGGACACTATACAATTTCCGAGAGGTCGACTTGGTTCTAATTTTACATAGCCATGTGACATCAGTATAACACAGAGAATCTTTTTAGATGCACTTACGATGGTGTGTAGCTACTCGCACGCATTTTGCGGCAATGCGTCGGTCACATTGGGCAGGTAAGCACAGCTGGACACAGCTTGAATATCCCGTTAAGACCGCAAGGAGGAGAAAGCAGCCTGTGCTACTCTGGGAAGCAATGCGGATTTCTGTAGTATCTGCAAGGGTAAGTCGCTCTGCAAATAGGTCTTCGTTCTCGTCCGGTCTTGGCTCCCGTACTCAGTGGCAGAGCAGTGTAATTGGATAAGGGTCTTTTGGACTGGTATTGCGAATTTTTTTTTTTCCAAGCAGGATCTTCGTCATCATCGCAAGACCAGTCACCAATAACAAAGTCCTTGTGACGTGGGTGCATCACCCAGCCTGCCATGATACCTACTGTGTTAGGTACTGACATGCAATAGGGTTTTATGTAGGATCATTTTGTCACAAAATGCGAGCATAAACGTGTGTAAACTTGCATTTACGTTCATTTACGGGCGTAAACGTGCATTTACGTCCGTAAACGTGCATGACATTTCTATGTAGGCTCATTTTGTCCAGAGAAATAACACAAACACAAATTTGAGATTAGGAATAATTTTTTTTTATTCATAGTCTACAGTTATACATGCCAGTATCAACTTCGAAAAAATCACTTGCTTCTTTTTCGTTTGGTGTAACAGCAGTACAGTATTTGGAAAATAGCTGAGTCTTATATCCCTCAAATTCTGCACTTATATCTCGCAATGTTATCCGCACATTGCAATAGTCTGGTATTCCATCAGTGAATTTGAGTTCAACATTTTCCACACCTATTCGGCGAAAAGCACAAGACTTCGGCACTGCACTGATACATGTACTAAAACAATGATCTATATCTTCTATGTGAATGCTGCACGTGTGAAGCCAGTTAATGATATCACTGTATACGGTTTGAACATATGGGAGCCATCTATTTAGTCTCTTCATCATGGTAGTTATCGCCTAGTCTAGATTGAAAAAGTTATCAACAGTCGAAAGCTGCATGTAAATAGTATGACCCTCGGCACTTTTAACTCTTAGTGTAGCATCATCATACACTGATATTACACTCACTGTTAGACTGCCGCAGTAGATGTCCTGGTAGGAGTGGGATGGAGCATATTATGCAGTCATATGCTTCTTGATTTACGTTTTTGCGCGGCAGAGTTCATCCCACCCATAGTCTGAAAACTGCACTTTAATATTTTTCGGCACATTTTCGAACACTACCACAGTTGAGACGCTACCATCTCGTGAAACTTCAATTCCTAAGTGAAGACGTTTATAATCGCTAACCGTTAACACACGGAATAAGGTGAATAGTAAAGGGGGTGGTGCACTGAACGTTGACACCTTCTCATCCACAACATCCACACCAGCACGGTTAGCCATCTCTTCTTGCACTGGCGCTGGAATGTCTCCTGTGCGTTGCTCAATGAAGGTGCGTATAATGGAGGCCAGCACGATGCGGGACCCTCTAGAGCAGCTTCTCAGCATGCTGGATCAGAGGCAGTTGTCTCTTGTGGGGCGGGAGCTGTGACAGATGTTTCCATGCATTGTGTGAAGCATTTATTTGCAGGACCTTACACTTCCTCTTCATATATTCAAGCATTAATGTTCGTTTACATTCCTCAGCTGAATGAGTTCATGTAATACAGCTATTAGAACACTCCCTGTCCGGCATCATGCTCGTTCCCCAACGACAACTGATATCTCAGCCTCTTGTAGCGGTAACACGACCCTAATTCTGTACATAGATAATAAATTTAAACAAATTTCAAGAAATTGAAACAAATTTATACAAATTTCAAGAAATTTAAACAAATTATATTCGAATTGAATGACATCATGAGCAGCATCTACTGGGGGCAACACCATACTAACTCCCATCAGCTGCAGGAGTAAGCTCTTAGAGCAAAATTCGGAATTCCCTCCCATTTTCCAAGGGGATGTTGCGCCAGGACACCATGGCTAACATTCTTGATTGTGGTACTGCCTCTAATTGTTTAAATAAAGACTGAAAATGAAGAGTTATGTCACAGGCCGAGTCCTTCTCCCCTCCAGTTCCTAGGAAAAGGTGGCGGTCGGGTGACTTAGGCTAGTGGAAGAAGCCCAAGTGCCCTTTTTTCCCTCCATTTTCTTTGGTTAGTAGAGGTAGCCCATTTGACCTACCTTCCCTCCGAAATTCCCGCCCAGGGGGGGGAGAGGGGGTGGCTCTTTCCCTCCAAAATTCAAACTTCCCACCACGGGGGCGTGGCACTTTTCCGCCATCTTGTGTAACGCTACTCGCGTCTTCAGCTGACGTCACGGCAACCATCTTGAATGACAACAACCGCGTCATCAACTGACATCACAGCCGCCATCTTGGATGACGTCACTGCCCCTTAAGGGTAGGCAAACCACACACTACCCCTAAAGGGACGGCAACCCGCACGTTTGGTGTGACTCCTCTCTCCCCTATGGCTGCAAGACAATCTTTGTGGGTCCTTGAGAAGCCTCTGACTTTTCTTGAGGACAGCTTCAGAGTTTTCAAATTGAATGTCACAAGGCTTTGCCGTTAGTAAAGGGAGTAAAAAAGAAAACTGAGCCAGGAACTGCATAACTTGATTTGCAATGTGAGGCCATGCGCTGTCGTGATGAAGTCATTACCTAGTCCCAGAAAGTTATGGTCGTATCCTTGAATTGTGCTTCCTCAGTTTAGTCAATACTGAACACTTCACTTATATTAATTTGACTGATGATCATCAAGGACAACCACAGCTGTTGTTCTGATATTAATTTCAGTCACAGTAGGTCCAACTTGCTTCACAAAGAAAACGTTGCCTTCTTTGAAGCCCTTAAATTAGCTAAACATTGTTGCACAACGTAATGCTTGCTGCACCTTTAAGTAAGTTTCAGTGACCGTATGGTTTACATAAACGAAGAAATTTATTGCGTCATGCTGTTGCTTTCGCGTCTACAAAGTAAGTCATTACTATCAAATTACCGATACGAGAGTGCTGCCGCCTATGGACAGTACACATGAAGACCTGATCTTCTCAGATATTCATGATACAGACAGGAAACTACCACGGAAGTTACAAGAAAAACTCAATCTCAGTCTTTGTTCATCAGCTCTCGAGGTACCCAAAGCAATGAATCTTGCGTTTAAATCGCTGAATATGCTACAAAAAATAAATATTACACTTCAAATAATTAACATCACAAGTGTGCGTAGGATTTCTAAAAGGTGGCAGGTGTCATGCATGAAACTAGTCACTGAATTTTTATGTCTACTTGAACGAAGGGAAAATAGGAGCCAAACGTCACAAATCTACTAGAATCGTATAGAGGTACCATATCTAGTGTTCAGTCCGAGACAAATAGTTTATAGGTTTCCGGAGGGTGTATCATTCCTATAACATTTGTATGATGTTAGTGATGGCGCTACAGGCACAGGCTAATGCGCCCACAGATAAAATTCCAGGGAAGTATGAGAAGGCAAGCATACCACTTTTGCTTCAAACTATATTTCAAAAAAGGCATCAAGTTCGATGTAATATACAGCCCTCACTGTTGAAATTTTAAAAATCAGAGTCATAAGCGCACCATCTCAGATCAGTTGGGAAGAGATCGAAACAGTTTCTGGGGCATGTGAGCAGGAGTTTCTTCACGAGATGTTGTTGAGGACAACAAGTAGAGCTGCCTAACTCTTACCACGACTGCAAATTGACCAATAACATCGACGCAGGAAGCAGAAACACAGCGCAACATAAACCTCCTACGCTCGTGCAGCACATATCCAGGCCAAATCACCCAACTCCGTGCTTAAATTAATGAAAATGGTACGAAAGAAATGAATTTCGTTTCGTAACGTTATACTTTAGTCTGGACTATATATAATTGTTATGAACCTAAAAGAATGTCTATTAATTCGTTCGATATCTATTCCTCATGCAATATAAAACTGATCGTACTAGCGGCTTCCATTGCAGATACGCCATTACCGATGTGTGTGCGCGTGTGTTTCTTTGTTGAACAGAATAGGGGAGGATCAGAATTCAGCTCAGACGCTGACATTGTTACTGGATTCCAGTGTGTCAGATTCCAGTGTGTCAGGACAGTGAAAATATACATCAACCACGAGAGTATCAAACAGTAAACGATTCACATCTCGCGTAAGAACCTCGCTAAACATATCTGAACCACTGTCTACCTCGCTCATTCTCGCTAAACTTCTAACTCTTGCCCTGGTAAACTTCGGCAAGTCATAATGCAATCGCTGGAATTTCAACACACCTAATGTGTGAATTGTTCGGCATACGTAGTAGGCAGAAAATAAATAAACCCCTACTCAAAAGTCCAATGATGATTCTTCAGCTTGACGTTAGTGGACACGTACAACCTCACTTCCGTGAAAGGAATACGTAAATGGTTATGTGCAAACAACTTACAAATTAGTTATTACTTTAGTGAGTTCAATGATTCTTTAGATACCAAATGCAATTTCTCCTCTAAATTAGAACTGTCACGGAACTGACTGCAGTGCCACAAGATAGCAACTCAACGAATTATTCATAGTAGTCGCCAAAATTCAAGGGTACATGGGATGTGTTTGACTATAAGAATGGGACGTGGCCCTGTTGATCCGGCCTAACTAGTTGCTGCCCACTAAAATAATCAATAAGGTATTCGTTATCTATTAAATTAAATAAGAACCACAATTAATTCCGTTTGTCATATTCAAACCTTACAATAAAACATGTGACAAACTGACAAGTCAAAATTAACACGTTTGCAAGGATGTTTGTGGGATTTGTGGTCTGATTGTAATAAATTTGTATCAGTACAATGCAATTATAATTGTGAAGGCGTGGCGTCATTGCCAGAGTGTTAGTATGAAAAGGCAGATAGCTCTACAGAAGAATATAGGCTTGTAGTTGTGGCCAGAAAGTCTTCTAGATGAAGCTTGAAGTCATCAGAACTCAGTAAACATGATTTGGCTGCCCCTATGGCTCATGCTTGGTGTCCCTAGAACTCGCCATCTTAATCTGAAGGTGCAGGCTGGAATGGCAGCGACTTCAGGCATTTCTCATGCCTGCGACCAACAAGGAGAGATCCCCAGTGGTCGCAACAACTTCTTGTAACCATCTATACAGTGATGTTGGTTAAGATCCCAGGTATCACACCCCGCAGCCATTCACCCTGGTGGGCCCTCTTTTGCGACTAATTGGCGAAAAAAGAGTTCCAAGATTTTGCCTGACCCTCAGTAACGTTGAAACATATGTAATGTGTAGTTTCGTTGTGTAGTGTAATGAGAAGGGCTTCAAATATAAAAAAATCGTGGGTTTGGTGCTCATCAGGCGCTTCAAATTTTATTATTTTTAAACCTTCATTAAGATGACTCTACTTCTCATTTATAATCAATTAACTGGTTTAAATGTAATTTATTTACATTTCTTTGTTACGTCACTTTAACCACAACTTTTTCAGTTGCTCTGACTTTTTATTTACGTCGTTCTTTTACCATTCGGAATTTTTGTGAATGTAAGTGTATTTATATATTATTATTTTTAAATATTTAAAAATGCCGATCTATCAGTTAGAAAACGAAAGACGAAATAATATATTTGTATTGACTGTGAAAGGCTAGCAAAAATGTATATTTTGTTACAAGCTGTGCATTTTTTTGGTTGGTAATCGTTATACAAACATTTAAAACATATCGTGCATTATGGACAAAATAACGCAGACGAAGATTTAAGGAAAAGAAGACATTATAAATAAAACGAAATTCAAGCAAATTGAGGAATAGAAATAATGAAAGTAATAACACAGACAAAAATATAGGATTATTGAGCGAAAGAAATTAATACATAAAGTTAATTAAAATCACATGAACAAAGATTTCAAGCAGAAAAAGAATAATGTGAAGAAATATGAGAGCAAATGAAGAAGTTGATAGGATGATTAAAATGTAACAAAGTAACAGAAATAAAAAAATACATTTAAATAAATTAACAGAATAAAATTAATGATCAAATTCATTTCGATATAGATCTAGAAGTAAGTTTCGAGTCAACGACCTACTGTACGCAAAGTCCTCACCCTATCTATTACACTAGACAACTAGTCCATTCCATATCAGTTATTTAACGCCGTTAATTGTCCCTTAAAATAACAAATGTTTTCTTCCATTACTCGCGAACGAAGACCCACCATGGGGAACCACTGTAGGTTGTGATACCTGGGATCTCATCCTACATCACCACATAGATCATTCAGAAAGTCTATTCCACTGCTGGGGGCCTCTCCTTGTAAGTTCAGCTCATTCGAAAAGTTGTTCAGGTCCCCAGCCCATATGCTCAGAGACACCTCACTGCTCGGTGGATGACGTGCAGAGAAGGACCCTAGTGGAGAAGCGTGGCAGAGAAGAGCCCGGCGGCGAAGAAGTCTGCCAGAGAAGTGATTTTGTTTCGTCTGCTCCCAAAAAGGAAGGCTAGTATTTTTACGTTTTCTTGCACCATGTCATTTCAGTTGTGACTAGTGTTCTGAGAGCTAACCAGCAAAAAGATGCCTTGAATGAACCTGGTTCCCTCATAGATTCTGATTTCAGGCGGTTAACCTGTAATGTGCTCCCTAACATTTGGTGCTGAAGAACTGTCTCTAGAACATTCTGCCTTTCCTGTGACCAACGAGGCAAGTCCTCATAGCACAGTCGAGTTTCTGTCTATTAACTTCTAATTCATTTACGTTTGCCAGTCCTGGCTCTCCTTCCACTGTGTTAAACATTTGGTTTTGGGCCTGAGCCACCAGCACCCCATGCTCCCGAAGATGGCTGACTACTGGTTCTCACTCCTCGTTACTGACGTTATCTATCGCCGGTGGTGCATTTCGAACAAAACACTGTTTTCTATCTTCTGTTCACAAAAGGATAAAAAATGCCAGTTTTCGCCCTTCCACATTCAAGATGTAAAACGGTCCTGTTGGTGGCCCTAGAGTATGGGAGATTGTATCTGCACTGTAATTATCTGGCGAATGACGTGCAGGGGCGCTCTTTCAAAGCAAGCGGAACTGATCTGTGGAGATGTTGGCTTATGCCTTCCGAGAATTCGCCTGGGGCGGGCTTCCCCGTAGACTAACATGATCTGCTCAATGCCTGTGTGTTCACAGCACGACTCAATATATTTCTACTGTACTCTCATACATAGGTGAACTACGCAATCCTAAAAAATGTAAACAATGTTAAATAAGTGCTTGTAGTCACTGGCATTTACACACTTCTCATTTATTACTGAGGATTAATTATTCCAATTGGATTAGTTTTTTAACATTAGTTTCATATCAGTTAGCTGATACTTTTGGAAAGAATAGTCATATACCAGTAGCATTTGCAGATGTGTTTTTCACCATAAAACCGTACACCTTCACTTAAGAAGAACCTATGTATCAGCTCTAAAATAAAACTAAGAGACGACCCATAAGAAGAAGTGAAATGACATGATATCTAGAAGCATTCCACGATGAATATTGTAAGTTTCCACATCACATGCATCACAAGAAGCGCCAAGTAGAAAGAGTCCAAGAAAACCATTCAAAATTTATAAATTTCACAGATAGACTATTTTCTCTTCCATTAAGGGCGCACAATCTATATTAATATCGGTTGCAATGTACAGTGTGGGTACATAGCCCGATAGAGCACAATTTGCAAAGTCAACTTCTCCATGTTACTAACTTTAAGAGACTCTAATATTATGACTGAACAATGCATTCTTGGTAACCCTGGGAACATACCTATTGGCCCTGAAAATCGGGAAAAAATGGTTCAAATGGCTCTGAGCACTATGGGACTCAACTTCTGAGGTCATCAGTCCCCTAGAACTTAGAACTACTTAAACCTAACTAACCTAAGGACATCACACACATCCATGCCCGAGGCAGGATTCGAACCTGCGACCGTAGCGGTCGCGCGGTTCCGGACTGTGGCGCCTAGAACCGCTCGGCCACCAAGGCCGGCGAAAATCGGGAAAATTGAGCGCAATATTCGTTAAGGCAAGACAATCAAATGATAGCAGACAGGAAACTTGGGACCTTGACCAATACGAGGAAATGAATACAACAAATTTTAAAGCTGAAGCAAAGATAATGTATCACTTCCAACATAGCCAGATAGAATGTCAATTTCTCTGTTGCATCAAGGAAAGAGGAAGAGTGAGATTTCTCAACCTGTCAAACTGCCTGACACTTGATGTGCCCAGTCACTGCCCATGTGCTACGTATCTGTATAACATCAAGTGGCAGATGGATGACAATATCGAGTGTAGGCACTCCAGAACCGCTGTGGGGACATACTCTCCAGCATTTTGTGTGATGGTTGTCAGACATTAAAGACACTGGATCTTAAAAAAAGTACCCAGGAAACTGATGCATAGTACGCAATTAGAGATCACTTGGACAATTCGAGATAGTGGTTAATAAAAAAGGAGACGACTACTACTCGTAAAACCTGTCACATAACAATAGATGACCACAATGTTATACTTTCTCAAACAAATGTGTCAAGATCTGTGGTGCATGGCTGACATGCAGTAGATGTAGCACATGACTCTCCTGAACTCAGAATCTCATTCAACTGGGAAGGAAACACCAACCACTGTCGGTAGTGTGTTGAACAGTGTAGAGCAAAGCTATGTCGTATATTACTCGTTATCAGGTGGAAAATGAGTGTGGTCAAAGGAACATTGTGTAACTGGGACCACCTAGATGAGGAAGTCAATTGTTAAGACACTGACCTCGTATAGGGGAAAGTGAAATCTCCTCTGTCGGGGCTCTAATTAAGTTTTATAGATAATTTCAGGCAAATCAGACGATGGCTTCCTCATCATCAGAGCCATTGCAGACCATCTGTTCTGTCCTATCCTCACCTTCGAACGGTTAGCTCACTCCGAGCCACGTCGAACTGCTACAATGCGCCGGGCAAAAGGAGGTCCAACACGATACTGGGAGGAATCTCACGACTTTTGTCACCTCAATGTAATTCCTCTTCAGTAGGCTCACCTTCCATAATAACACCTATGAGTACTTGCTCCTTTATTGACGACAGTTTCTTACTTGAAAGTCAAACGCGCAAAATACAAGTCTCATTAACTTCCTCTACACAATATGAGTCACACGCGAAGTGACTCAAAAGAGTCGCCCACAACAGCAGTTGCAAACTACGCGCGACTGTCATTATTGCGTTTATTATTGTGACTTCTGGTTGCTGTGTCATGTTGTGATACTGCAAACTGTGCCGCTACCTTGGGTTGCAGAGATGGTTGTCTCGAATCACTACAACCCAAGACGTTGTCGAAGCACTGTAATCCAAACCGCAACAGATTTCCCTTTCACATACCCTCTGTAGGCGATGAAGCACTCCTGTTAGTCTTCCCGCACGTAGCTCTGTTGTTCACAGTTATTCTTCATTATTGAGTTTCTTCAAGAAAAAGCAGTCGTTCCCTGCATCGCAGGTGCAAACCAACTGCAGTGACTTTTGAGTTTACGTTTGGATTAAATATTGTGGCTATCACACTGTCATACTCGAGTTCGGGAGCTGTATACTGTTTACAGAAACTCCCCATCGCACACCCTCAGATGTAGTAAGAAAATGGCACAGTGGGTACGCCATTATAAACTGAACATAGATAAAGCATGAAAACAGTAAGAAGGTTTAAGGAACTATGAAAAAATAAGTTGAATAGAAACAGTGAACGGTTCAAGCTCAACAAGTGCAATGTGGAGCGAATTGCAAGAATGGCGGCGTCGCAGTTGTGTCATCACGGGCTGCACAGCGTGGAATCCCTGGTCAAATCTCCTTCGTGCTCTATTTTTTTTTTTTTTTTACAGAATTATGTACTTTCCACCTGGTCACTCACGTGTCTGCTCCCCTTCTGTAGTTATGGCAATTGTCACACTACACATTCGTTGTAGAATATGAGTCATGTGGTCGGAATACATTACTGTCGCAAGTAAATGTGATGAATAGTGAGAGCAGGCGAGATGCCGCATACACCTCTCACAGAAATGAACACAACAAATAACCTGGTGTGAAATATGTTAAAGAAAGGAATTCAAGAACCGAAACTTCCAAAACGGAATGCAGGAATCATAACAGGTGGTACTTGTGTGGAACAAGTGGGAGGTACGTACGTCTGGAGGTCCCTTCCTTACACCTGGCTGTTGCAAACGGACGTTACACCACGACACAGACGCAAATTTCAATATAGAGAAAAGACTCGTCAATGACTGGACCTACAGTTCGTAATTTTGTGGGAAAAACATGTGGCACGAGGGAGACTTGAACAGATGTCTGCCGCTACGCAGTCCAACATCGTGACCTCATAACCACGACGCCGTGGCTATTCAAATGCACTCCATGTCTCACATCTTTCTGCTGGACCGTCCACTGTTTCGATTTTTCTTCTTTTTTTACAGTTCCGTAAACCTTCTTCCTGTTTTCATGATTGATCCCTGCTCAGTTTCTGACGGGCTACCCACTTACCACTAAATTTGAGATGGGTGCCATGGGGAGTTTCCCCTGACAGAACACGCTTCCTTAACCTTCTCCTATAACAAGATTCCTAATATTTGAAAAATTCGGTTGGAAAGGCGAAAATGTCACTTTGATGCTCAAGTAGAAGATGGTTCTCCTGTTGCTTCAAATGAAATAATTAAGTACCCAATCCAATAAATGGCGCTAGAGCTGGCAATGAAAACATGATTTGGTTCTAGGCTGATGTCACTGGATTCACAGTGCAACAGTTTTGTTATTTGCATGATTTTTTTATTAATATAACCATATTTTAATACAACCATATTGTACTGATAAAACCATGAAGGTGTATTTAGTATTATTACTAATGTTGTTCCATGAATTTGTATATTTATGGTCCTGTAGTTAATTCATTTAGCGAGAGGTCTACTTAACACTGACATATGATGCAGTTAACCCAGTCACTGAGGTTAAATGGGCCAAAAGTAGTGTCGATCTGCGTGAAATGCAGCGAAAATAAAAGCGCCTGTAGTCATCGTATATGTTTTCCTCCGTATTCGTGAATAACAACTGAAAAGAAAACTTTTCTTTACGTAAAGTCTCAAGGAAAGAAAAAGAAAGACCAGTTAATCCGAACTTCGCTACTCCTTACAAACTTGGGAACTTCGCCTATTGCGGGCATATGCTGTGCACAGGTATCCAGGCACGATGCACGATCCGCCCTTACAACTTAGGTTCCACCCTTAAAGAACTTGTCTCCTGGAAACTTGCCACTCTAGTGTTCGAGGAAGAAACAATATTCTACATGTACGTGATTACTCTGCTATTCACAATAAAGTGCCTGGCAGAGGGTTCAATGAACCACCTTCAAGCTGTCTCTCTACTATTCCACTCTAGAACGGCATGCGGGAAAAACGAGCACTTAAATTTTTCTGTGCGAGCCCCGATTTCTCTTATTTTATCGTGATAATCATTTCTCCCTGTGTAAGTGGGTGCCAACAGAATGTTTTCGCAATCAAAGGAGAAAACTGATGATTGAAATTTCATGAGAAGATCCTGTCGCAACGAAAAACGTCTTTGTTTTAATGATTGCCACTCCAATTCACGTATCATGTATGTGACACTATCTCCACTATTTCGCAATAATACAAAACGAGCTGCCCTTCTTTGTACTTTCCGATGTCATCTGTCAGTCCCACCTGATGCGGATCCCACACCGCACAGCAATGCTCCAGAATAGGGCGGACAAGCGTGATGTAAGCAGTCTCTTTAGTAGACCTGTTGCACCTTCTAAGTGTTCTGCAAACGAATCACAGTCTTTGATTTGCTCTACCCACAATATTATCTATGTGATCGTTCCAATTTACGTTATTTGTAATTGTAATCCCTAAGTATTTAGTTGAATTTACAGCCTTCAGTATTGTGTGACTTATCGCGTAATCAAAATTTAGCTGATTTCTTTTAGTACTCATGTGAATAACTTCACGCTTTTCCTTATTCAGGGTCAATTGCCACTTTTCGCACCATACAGATACGTTATCTAAATCATTTTGCAAGTCGTTTTCATCATGTGATGACTTTACAAGACGGTAAATGACAGCATAATCGCCGGCCGATGTGACCGAGCGGTTCTAGGCGCTTCAGTCTGGAACCGCGCGACCGCTACGGTCGCACGTTCGAATCCGGCCTCGGGCATGACTGTGTATGATGTCCTTAGGTTAGTTAGGTTTAAGTAGTTCTAAGTTCTAGGGGACTGATGACCTCAGATGTTAAGTCCCATAGTGCTCAGAGCCAGTTGAACCATTTGACAGCATCGTCTGCAAACAATCTAACAAGGGGAGGCCGCCAATTGTGAAATTCAGATTCGATTCACACTGCGCATAATAAAAGCTCATGGCCAGAGGCGTAATGTGTCAAAGCACCAAGATGCACTTCTCAGCCGTTGTCGAGAAAATCGACAGTTAATAGAAACCGTTGCGGTGAAATACTCTCTACGATGTATAACTTCCTATAGCGTCGTGGCGCAGCAATAAGTGCTTGGGTTCATAAGTCAAAGGTCGCCGGATCGAATCTCGCGCCATGCAATTTTTTTTTAGTATTTGTTTTTTGTAAACCATATATATATATATATATATATATATATATATATATATATATATATATATATCATGGGGTCTCTAATTCGAACGTTTGACTTACACTATACGTATTCGTTTCGGAATATCGTTTCTACGTCTTCCGTTAACTACACGTGTAAGCATTATGAAGACAATTAATAACTTTGTTTGCAGAAAACATAATCATGTTCGAAGTCACCAGTTTTTCCACGACAAACGACTTTCAACAACTTATTATATGCATAATTGTTGCAACTGATGCCGGGAATTATATATATACAAATACTAAAAAGAAAGTTGCATGGCGCGAGATTCGATCCGGTGACCTTCGGATAACGAACCCGAGCGCTTACGGCTGTGCCACGACGCTGTAGGAAGTTACAAATCGTAGAGAGTATTTCACCTCAACGGTTTCTTTTAACTGTCGATTTTCTCGACAACGGCTGAGAAGTGCATCTTGGTGCTTTGCCACATTACACCTCTGGCTATGAGCTTTTATTATGCGCAGTATGAATCGAATGTGAATTTCACAATTGGTGGCCTCCCCTTGTAAGACGGCTACCCAGATTGTCACCTGTGTCGTTAATATAAATCAGGAACAACAAAGGGCCTATAACACTTCCTTTGGGAACGCCGGATATTACTTCTGTTTTACTCGATGACTCTCCGTCTATTACTACGAACTGTGACATTTCTGACAGGAAATCACGAATCCAGACGCACAACTGAGGAGATACTCCGTAGGCACGCAGTTTGGTTAGAAGACGCTTGTGAGGAACGGCGTCGGAAGCCTTCTCTCTCCGTCTTCAGGCCACGAGTGGCCTACCGGAACCATCCGACCGCCGTGTCATCCTGAGTGGAGGATGCAGATAGAAGGGGCGTGGGGTCAGCACACCGCTCTCCCGGTCGTTATGAAGGTATTCTTGACCGAAGCCGCTACTATTCGGTCAAGTAGCTCCTCAATTGGCATCAGAAGGCTGAGTGCACCCCGAAAAATGGCAACGGCGCATGGCGGCCTGGATGGTCACCCATCCAAATACCGACCACGCCCGACAGCGCTTAACTTCGGTGATATCACGGGAACCGGTGTATCTACTGCGGCAAGGCCGTTGCATGTCGGAAGCCTTCTGGAAATCTAAAAAGATGGAATCAATTTGACATCCCCTGTCGATAGCACTTTGGGTATTGGTGTGACGTTAGCAATTTTCCAGTCTTTAGGTGCGGATCTTTCTGTGAGCGAGTGGTTGTATATAATTGCTAAATATGGAGCTATTTTATCAGCATACTCTGAGAGGAACCTGACTGGTATACAATTTGAGCCGGAGGCCTTGCCTTTATTAATTGATTTAAGTTGCTTCGTTACTCCGACGATATTTACTTCTATGTTTCTCATCTTGGCAGTTGCTCTTGATTGGAATTCAGGAATATTTACTTCGTCTTCTTTGGTGGAGGAGTTTCGGAAAACCGTGTTTAATAACTCAGCTTTAGTGGCACTGACATCAGTGACTTCACCGTTGTTATCGCGCAGTGAAGGTGTTGACTGCGTCTTGCCACTGGTGTGCTCTATGTATCACCAGAATCTCTTTGGGTTTTCTGCCAGATTTCGAGACAGAATTTCGTTGTGGAAATTATGAACAGCATCTCGCATTGAAGTACGCGCCATATTTCGAACTTCTGTAAAACTTTGCCAATCTTGGGGATTTTGCGTTCTTTTAAATTTGGCATTCCTTTTTCGTTACTTCTGCAACAACGATCTGACCCGTTTTGTGTACCATGGGGGATCAGTACCATCACTTATTAATTTATGTGGTATATAACTCTCAGTTGCCGTCGATACTATCTCTTTGAAAACATTCTACAACTTTTCTAAACTTACATGATCCGATCGGAAGTAGTGAAGACTGTCTCTTAAAAAGGCGTTAAAAGAATCTTTATCAGCTTTTTTTTAAATAGATAGTCTTTGCCTAGCACAACTGCCTTGTGGTCGCTAATCCCTGTATTCGTCCCAACACTCACTATTTGTCCAGGATTATTTGTTGCTAAAAGGTTAGGTATGCTTTCGCAACCATTTAAGCTTCGAGTGGGCTCATGAACTAATTGTTCAAAATAATTTTCTGAGAAAGTATTCAGTACAATTGCGGATGATGTTTTATGCGTGTCGCCAGCTTTAAACACATAATTTTTCCAGCATATCGAGGGTAGATTGAAGTCACCACCGACTATAATTGTATGAGCGGGGTACTTATTTGGACTGAGACTCGAGTTTTCTTTGAACTGTTCAGTAACTACATCTTCTGAGCCGGGGGGGGGGGGGGGCGGTAAAACGATCCAATTAATAGTTTAATCCGATTGTCAGGTATAACCTCTACCCATACAATTTCACACGAACTATCTGCTTCAATTTCGCTACAATGCAAACTACCTCTGACATCAATAATTAATCCACCACCAACTGTATTTGTTCTATCCTGTTAGATCGTTTGCAAAAATTTCGGCTGAACTTATTTCCGGCTTTAGGGCTATTAGGGCTTGGAGCTTTGGTTCTTTCCCAACACAGCTACGACAATTTACAAATACAATGCCAATTGTTTCTACAACTACCTTACTGTGTCTTACCTGCCCACTTTCAGAGGGAGAGAACTTTCAGAGAGAACTGTGGTTCCCTGAGGCCCTCTAACCTAAAAAAACGCCCAGTCCCTTCCACACAGCCCCCGCAACCCGTGTAGCCGCCTCCTGTGTGTAGTGGACTCCTGACCTATTAAGCGGAACCCGGAAACCCACCACCCGACGGTACAAGTCGAGGCATCTGCAGCCTACACGGCCACAGAACCGTCTGAGCCTCTGATTCAGACCCTTCACTCGACTCTGCACCAAAGGACCACAGTCGGTTCTATCGACGACGCTGCAATATTACGGAGACGTGGCTTAACCACAGCCTGGCGGGTAGTTTCCAGAATCAAATTTCATCCTGGGAAGGTGACTGCGCTGATCTGAAACTTCCTGGCAGATCAAAACGACTCAATCGGTAGAGTAAATGCCCACGAAAGGCAAATGTTCCAATTTTGAATGCCAGTTTGGCACACAGCCTTAATTTTACCTATGTTGGAACACAGCTGGAACAGACAGAAAGTCGCTTATGTTGACATATATCAGTGTATGTGTACCGTGGCTCGTGCAGTATCCGTGGATTGGATGAAAAGTACTGACAACGCTGCTATAAAGTGAAGGATGTGCATCACATGAGGTGCTCACTCTCTGCAGCTGATAGTGAGTGTCTGCAGCTGTGTTAGAGTCAGTTGCTGTGTGTACTGTCTGAAAGTGTGGGAGGCCTGTGCGAGCGCCCTAACCGTATGTTTAAGAAACACGAACAGTGTGCTCGGATCAAGACTGAAGTGACATGTGGTTGGAGTGCACAATAATGTTTCCTTCTGGTAATGCATCGAGTCATACTTCACGACGGCGAACCCCAATCCAAGAGTTCCTGAATATGTGGGGGTGGTAGATACTTGAACATCCATCCTACTCATCCAATATGAGACCTTGCGATTATGACCTGCTCGCCAAAATGAAGGAATCTCCTCGAGGTACACTCAACAACACATTAAAAGACATCGTCTGTATCATAGGCGGTTGTTACAAGACGTCGGCGGAGAAGGATGCGCTGACTGGGTATGGCGCCTTCCATCTCTGTAGCAGAAGGCAATCGACATATGGGGGCCATTATACTGAGGGCATGTAATATGGTGGTATGAGTTACAACCATGGTGCCACTACTTTTTATCTAACCCAAGTATATTTTTATGCGGATTTGTAACTGTAACGTACCAATTAGATGTAAATGCGAACAACAACTGTTGTCGAAATTTCAAATTTCAGTTTGTGAACAGTGACAAATGAAGTATTGATTTTAAATATTGACGGCATTGTATGATAATTTGCAAGCTTGCATGGTACATCGCAAATCATTCCGTTGAAATTTAATGGAGCTTTCAAACAACTTCATTAGCCGACAGTTTCACTAAAGCCCAGATATAGATTTGAAAACAATTTTGCGTTGAAGACTAAGCTAATCGTGTTCATGGATATAATGCTCTTACACTCTCTGACTCACTCTCTCTTTATCTAACTCACATACCTTTGTCTTGCACATCATCTATTGCTTCCCTACTCATTCTTTCTCTCTCTGTGCCTGTCTGTCTGTCTCACTCTATCTATCTACATTAATTTCTTAGTTTCTTCCTCTCTTTCACACACAGAGACAGACACACAAACACACACACACACACACACACACACACACACACACACACACACACACACACACACACATACACACTCATACTCACACATACAAACAAGTTCCTGTTATGATGACAGTCACCAAACATCACATAGATGTGCAACTGGTACTTATTCCTAACATGTCTAACAACAATATATGTATTTAGCTGTCAGTATATACAGTCATAGTGCTCAGAGCAAACATTTATAATGTTCATTGCATATTGTTACAAAGTAGTTCAAAGATATATGTGCGACGCAAATTCTAAACAACAGAACGAATTTATTTAACTGAGAATCTATAATTATTCTGCAGTTAGATCCAGACATAGAAGCATAATTCGTTTGATTACTAAGTCCAACAAATGAAAGTGCTGATCACCTGCAGGCTAAGTGCAGTGGCTGATGGCTGAACATGGGTGGCGGGCCAACGAAGGCCCAGAAGAAGCAGCTATAAAAAGCCACAGTTTATTTCGTATTCGTACATCATTACCGCTCTAATGCTGGGAGATGACCACGACTGTGACCCAAGGAAAAGGGCCAGCAGATAGCCAGGCAGGTGCTGTTGACTGGCTGTAGTACTTGCTCGTGCCCTGCTCAAATGATGCCTGCCACCTGACCCTGCTGTTTGACCTCCAGGACCGGCGACAGCAGCACTTGGAAGTGGACAGGAATCATGCAGAGGCAGCCTACTCTGTGGTGAGTGACCACACGCTAGTGGCGAAACCATGCAGCAAGGAGGCAGGCTCGCTGCTGTGCCCGGGATGCGATCCGTTTCCACCGGGCAGGAGTCTGGCTGCTGTTGGACTGAGCTGGGAAGCCCGCAGTCCAGAGGGCAGACTCTGTAGAGGAAGCAGGTGCCGCGATGGAGTCCTAGACCTGGGGCTGATGTTGCTGGCTCCACGTCGCTTCCTTGGGTGGAGTAGTCCCTTCCTCCTGGTAGACTGCTGGGCTGGGAATGATTCTAGTACAAAATCTACAGCACCTGTCAAACAAATGAGCCGCTTCAGGTCACCACCAAAACACCGTTCGCGCAGGAATCCTCTTTCCTATGCCATGTGTTATCAGTGTGCTGACAGGTTACAGCGAGTGAGCCTAGCCCTCCTCGCTATGAACCAACATCGTTGTTGTCTCCGCCCAAATGACGTCACGCTGTGTCGTCATCTAATACAGTATTTCACCGCACTTTCTCACGGATTTTGCCGTTACAACGGAAGTGGCGCTGCACTGTCCTGCTCCATGGAAAATGCCTGGCTCCTTGGGTCTCACTTAATACCTGTATACACAGCATGTTACGTATTTACATCTACGTCTACATCCATAGTCTACAAGCCACCGCGAAGCGCGTGGCAGAAGGGACGTCCTATTGTAACAGTTATTAGCGTTTCTTCCATACAATTCAAGGATGGAGCGTGGGAAGAACGATTGTTTGAATGCCTCTGCGTGTGCCGTAATTATTCCAATCTTGTCCTCACGATCACATGAGCGACATGGAGGATGTTGTTGTCAGTCTTCAAGAGTCTACCGGTTCAGTTTCTTCAGCGGCTCTGTAACACTGTCCCACGCGTCAAACAAACCTATAACCACTCGTGCTGCCCTTCTCTGTATACCTTCAATATCCCTGCTAGTCCTATTTGGCATGGTGTCAAACACTTGAGCAATATTCAGCAACGCGCTGCACTAGTGATTTGTAAGAAATTCCTTTTTAGTCTGATTGCACTTCCCCAGTATTCTACCAATAAACAGAGATCTATCACTCGCTCTACCCACAACTGAGCCTACAAGGTGTCACGCCCATGTATTTGTACGAGTTGACCGATTCCACTTGCGGCTCATTGATATTATAGTCATACGATACTACGTTTTTCCGTTTTATAAAGTGCTCAGATTTACATTTATAAACATTTGAAGCAAGTTGTCAGTCTTTGCACCTCTCTGCAATCTTATCGAGATCTGACCTAATATTTATACAGCTTATTTCAGACTGAACCTCATTATAGATAACTGCATTATCTGCAAAAAGCCTGACTTTACTATTAATATTGTCTGCAGCGTCATTAATATACAGCATCGACAGCATGGGTCGCAACACACTTTCCCTGGCACACCCGACGTTACTTGTGCATCTGACGATGACAGTGCAACCTAGATAACATGCAGCCTCCTCCCAACCAAAAAGGCCTCAATCCAGTCACAAATGTCATTTGATACGCCATATGATCGTACTTTTGACAATAAGCGTAGGTGTGGCACTGAGTCAAATGCTTTTCGGAAAGCAAGGAATACTGCATCTACCTCGTTGCCTTGATTAAAGCTTTCAGTTTGTCATGTAAGAAAAGTGCGAGTTGGGTTTCATATGATCGATGTTTTCTAAATCCATGCTGGCTGGCGTGGATAAGGTCATTCTCTTTAAAAGCCTCATTACATTTGAGCTCAGGATATGTTCTAACATTCTACAAAGAATTGATGCCAAAGATATTGGACGGTAATTTTGTGGATACTTCTTCTATCCTTCTTACAGATAAGTGTTACCTGTGCTTTCTTCCAATTACTGGACACGGTTTCTCGTTCAGTTGATCTAAGATGGATTATAGTTAGAAGACGGGCTAACTGGTAGGGATTCTATCAGGCCCTGGGGCTTTGTTCAGTTTCAGTGATTTCTGCTCTTTCTCAACACCACCGACACTAACACTTATTTCATTCATTTTTTCAGTGGTACAAGGATTAAATTGGGGCAGTTCTCCTCAGTTTTCCTTTGTAAAGAAACATTTGGAAACAGAGTTAAGCATTTAAGCTTTTGCTTTGCTACCCACAGTTTCAGTACCTGTCTGATTCGCTAGGAACTTTGGTGCCACTAACAGCCTTTACATAGGACCAGAATTACTTTGGGTTTTGTGAAAGATCGTTTGACAATATTCTCCTATGGTATCACTGTAGGCATCATACAATGACTTATTCATAACCAGACGTGATTCATTCTGTATCTCCCTATCTATAATTCTATCGTCGCTAGGCAATGAAAACCTCGTAACTCCATCTGACAATGAAATCCACGTAACTCCATTACCAAATGTAGACAATTATGCAACATAGCCTGTTGAAACATTCCTTCTTCGAGATGTACGGTGTCGCCATCTAGCGGCAATAATGAAAAACTCACATCTCCAGCGATATGTAGTTTGTGCTGTAAACCTCGCATCTCCGGTAATCGCCATTGTTAATGTGCAGGACGAACACATGCTCCGAGATTAAAACCTATTTTGACGTGATAATAACCTTTTTGACTGACAGTCCCAACACTGCTTTATTGCTACAGGTATGTCTTAGTATTTCTAGGTATTTATATATTGTATTTTACTTCACAGAATTAATAATGACCTCGTTAAAAACAATGTTAATTTACGAGTTATTCATCGCGCGTAAAGCATACTGCACTCTGTACATACGAGGTTTTAATTTTAGAACTTAACAGAATCCTATACATTCTACAGTAACTACTTTGTTTTCAGCTTTAGGTTAAAAGAGTAAATTCACTCTTTACCTTGTGAAACAAGCCGTCAAGGGGTCATATCGTATAAAATCACCGGAAGAAGATTCTAGTCCGGTTCCTCCTTGTCTTGCACCAAAAGAAAGAGTAGACCTACAAAATGAAGGTAAACTGTAGTTTATATTGTTGTAACTTCAAGTAAGATCCTTGTTTGATAGTTGAGATTATTAAATTATTTAAATACTATTGATTAAATTATTGTTTCCACTACAGATAATGCGAAAAAGAAGCCAATATAGAGGCCAATCCCACTTCTGAGTTTGAAAGTCTTTTCGAACTCAGCAGCGAGGATGATATCTCCAGTGGCAGTAGTGATGTGTATGATCCAGATAAAAACAAAAGTGACCATAGCAGTAACAACAGCACGGAAGACGACGATGACGAAGATGATGTGGGAGAAAAAAGCACTAAGCAGCGCCGTAAAAGGAAAAGCAATCAATCACTTCAAAGTTTGCAGAAAGAAAAACGTATAGAGGGACAGGATTATTTAAGAAGGAAAAAGATGAGTTTGGCAGAAAGAAACCAACAATGAGCAGAAGTAGGAAGGAAATGAAACCACGATGTACTTGTAAACATTCTTCCTTAAATCGGAACAGGAATTGCAAGGATATTACAGAAGAGCAGAGACAGCTAATATTTAATCATTTCTGGCAGGCTATTTCTTGGGGTGAAACAAAAATTTTTGTTAGAAGCTATGTCTACTACGTTCCAGTTAAAAGACGCAGAAATAATTCAGACTCTAATAAATCTCACCGTTCTAACACACTATATTACATTTTTGTTACAGAAGGACAGGGAAAAACTGTTTGCAAGACTATGTTTCTGAATACTTTGTGCTTAGGCAAATGGAGTGTCAGAACATGGACATCTAGTGCATCAGGAAGAACGCTTGCAGTAGGTCCTCAAATGCAGAACAGACCAACGAAAGTTTCAGGTGGACGACAATGAGCATCAGATTTTTTTGCGGAGCTGCCGAAACGGGAAATGCGTCACTGCCGTCGTTCTTCCACAAAACTCTACTTGGAACCTAACTGGCAGAGTAAATCAGAACTACATAGGGGGAACATATAGAATTTTGCAAGAAAAGAGGACAAATCCCAGCTGCTTACAAAGAGTTCTGCGAGGTATTCGATGGAAATAATCTTAACTTATTTTCGCCTAAAAAGGATCAGTGCGATCTTTGTTGTTCTCACCAGACAGGCAATCTCTCAGACAATGAATACTCTTTGCATATGGCCCGAAAAACTGAGGCAAGGGAAGTGAAAAATAGTGATAAATTACGACCAGCTAAAGTGTTTACTATGGACCTTCAAGCACTTCTGCTTTCTCCCAGACTAAAAGCATCTGCACTGTACTATAAAAGAAAACTAAAGGTCCACAACTTTACCATCCATGATTTAAAAAGTAACGATGGTTACTGTTACGTTTGGCAGAAGAGTGAAGGTGTACTAACAGCTTCGGAATTTGCCAGTATACTCGTGCATTTTATAGAAACGTACGTCCAAAATGATTCAGAAGACATTTTCCATAGCGACGGATGCACGTACCAGAATCGAAACTCAGTTATGTGTAATGCACTGGCTCATCTCGCCAATCAGAAAGGCATGACAATAGTGCAAAAATTTCTGGAGAAGGGTCACACTCAAATGGAGTGTGATTCTATGCACTCCACCATGGAAAGGAAGTTAAAAAACAGACACATTTATACTCCTGCTGGCTATGTAGAACTCGGTGCTACCGCAAGACAAAGTCCTAGACCTTATGTTGTCAGTTATTTGGACCACACGTCTTTTAAGTCCTAGCATCCTGCCTCGGGCATGGATGTTTGTGATGTCCTTAGGTTAGTTAGGTTTAAGTAGTTCTAAGTTCTAGGGGACTGATGACCTCAGAAGTTAAGTCCCATAGTGCTCAGAGCCATTTGAGCCATTAACTCTCGGTGTATTCGTCTATTCGTCCAGGATCCAAAATTGGGGATCCAACAGTGACTGATATCCGGTGTCTCAAGTGTGATCCCTCCGCAAAAATGGAATATGAATTGAAATTCAGCGATACATGGGAACCACTTCCAAAAAGGATGTCGAACATACCCAGCTCATTTACAGTGCCCCCTGTCTACAATTCACAATTAAAGATCAGTGCAGAAAAGTTTACAGTGCAGAAAAGTGTACAGTAATAAAAGTTTAATTAAAGCTAACAACATTGTTTCTATGTTTTTAAACACTGTAATTTATTAACATCCAGATTCCAATATTTTGATCAATGTGAAGTTATTCATTTCACTTTATATCTGTAACAATGTATCCTTACAGATGTATCAAAATGCACAAATAATGCAAAGTTTAAGTAAATATTTTTAAAACAAATTAAACATTCATTCATTTCAATTCTTAACTGTGCACTCGTTACATGCCTCTTATCTCCGTCACTACCAAACAAATACCTGTGGAAACCTCGTAACTCCAAAAACCGGCAGACAATTTGAAATGCATAGTAAAGTCTTATGTACTAGTGACCGGATCAATATTGTGTAGCAGAAACCACTACATTTGACTAATCAGGTCCCCATGTGATTTCTATATTTAGTTTTTTGTTTCTCCTGTAAAATTTGACCAATTTGAGTTACGAGGTTTTCATTGCCTAGCGACGCTATGCTTTGTTTCACACCCATTATGCACTAGTCTCTAGAAGTTTTTGTAGAGTGACTGTATATCATGGAGGGACCTCCCATTATGAAGTGTTATACTGGGTACTTATATATCCAGTGCATGGGAAACTATAGTTTTAAACTTGAGCCATAACTCCTCTACATGCTCTTGGCCTGTGCTGAAAGTTTCAAGTTCTTCATTAAGATATGACACTACTGATATTTTTATCTAGTTCACTGAAGATACACATCTTTCTGCATATTTTAGTTGCTCTTTGTACTTTGGTAACCATTGTTGCCATAATCACGTCAGAACCTCCGATACCAGCTTCGATGTCATGTTCCTCAAAGAGGTCAGGCATATTTCTTGCTATTACATCCTATATGAATGAGGTTCTGAACCAGCTGTTCGAGGTAGTTTTCAGAGAAGGCATCTAAAAATGTTCCACAGGATGTCTTATCACACCCACCACTAAGGAAACTGTAATTTTCCCAATTGATTGTTGGGTGAGTAAAGTCTCTATGGATGATTATAATATGGTTGGAGAACTTACATACAAGTGAACTCATGTTTTCTCTAAATTTTTTGGTTACATCAGGAGAGGAATCTCGTGGGCGATAGAAGGATCCAGTTATCATTTTATGTACACTCCTGAGTCTTGCCCAAAACATTCTGACATGCAAAATCAATTTCTAGCTTGGTGGATTTGAGTTTGTCTACTGCGATATCTCTAATTAGCCTATCATTTCGATATACAATTAAATTTTCCCCAAAAAACCTAACTGCTATCAATTTCAGGATCAACCAACTTTCTGTACCTAGTATTATGTGGGTTTCACTATTGTTCAAGATCTCTTTGAGCTCTAGAACTCCGTTCTAAATTCTTTAGGAGTTAACCACTAGTATTTTAATTCTCTCACCTTTCTCTCACCTGAGGGAGAGATTTCTTTCTATCTTAAGCTGATACTTATGGGTTTTCTACAACTGTCGTTGTCTGGATTTGAGGTGTAGTCGCCAAATCAAAAAAGGCTCTAGTGTACAGTTCACACTCAGTCAGGTACCTGGCTGGGTAACAGCTTCTAATGTGTAGTGCACACCTGACCCATTTTGGGGGCACCCTAAATTTCTCAGCCCTGTGGTGCAAGTAAAGTAAGTCACAGCTTAGCTTGTCACAGAACTTTCGAAGTCTATAGGTTCAGTCCTTCCACTCAGAACCAAGGGACCATGCTCAGTTCTAGGGACAGTACTGCGAACGGTAAGCTTCGTTGAAACTACATGTGCATCGCTGGTCTTCTCGGCCTGTGGCTGGAATGATCAAAGTATGACCCCAGAGCACAAACAAGAGGCATCATTTTTGCCAACATGTGCTACAATCTGCAGCTGCATTCATCCTGTTCCGTCAATGGCTACTGGACTAGGCTCTTCTACATGTTGACTGAGGCCCATAGGCATACGCACTGAGTACACCTGGTGTAGACTCCTACCCTTTTGCTTTTGCCTCCTCTTGACAATGGACAAAACGGATTTCCCCAACACGGGTGAAGTGAGTCTCACTGGCTCAGTTTCAGTTTCAGTCTTTAGGGTTTGTGTTACCAGTGAATTGGTCTGTGCGGTATCGGCTGTTATTTGGTCGAACGTACTTCCAAATACGCCTGCCGCTGCGTTTCCTACACCCGCCACTGTGGCATGAGAGCCTCGCCTCCCATCAACGATTCACAATATCTGTCTGAGTTGATGGTCGTCCCAGGTTGCATGACATCGATAAGGAGTACCCCCTTCCAATCCCAAAACAGAGTGGCCATAACCTTCCCTGCCGACTGCATTTGTTTGAATTTGCTTGGTGGCAGTGAACTGGAGTGACGCCACTGATGAGATGGGTGTTTTGTTCTGGGGATGTAATGAAACACCCACATTTCATCTCCTGTGAGGATAGAATCCAACAACTTCTCCTTGTTGCCTCCCCCCTCACATTTTTGCAGGAACTTGTGAGCACAGTCAAGGCATAGCTCCCTGTGTCCGTCAGTCAATCTGGGGACCCAGCGAACTCACACCTTGCGATAACCCAACGTGTCTGTTAAAGTTCATTCATTTATGCCGTGGGAAGCTTCAGGAATGCGTTAAGAAGTTCACAGACAGTGACCATCTGACCTTTGAGCTGTTTATTGTTGATCTTCTGGACAATCGCATCCGAAACCAACTGTCTTCCACTCCGTTCTTCATCGTGAACTTCCGTGCGATCCTCAGTGGAAGCTCTGCACCATTTGCGGATGTGCTGGAGGGACATGCATTCTTCCCCATAAACCTCAGTTTGTGATGAATCTCTACGGGCGGTAACTTTCTTGCGTGGGGAAACCGGATTACTGCTCGAACCTTGCACTTGGCGGGAGCGGCGATCAACACTTCCATCTCTGAAGGCTGCCAAGCCAATACTGAGCGACGTATCGAACCGCGGACTCGCTGATGGGCGGGCTCCAGAATGGGGGAACCACTCTGCACGGCACTGTTGTCGGATTTAGCCTAGCACCTTCCCTCGAGGGTGTAGCTCATTGGAAACCTGGCTTTTGGTACAACCCTCGTAAGTATCCTCTCTCTGCAGCTCCATCGGTAGGTTTACTCAAGTTCGAACATTCATGCGCTGACCCCTTTTTGTATGTCTGCCAGTTGAATAAGATTTATGGACTTTCATACGGGACAGGTCTCTACATTTTATGAATAGAGGTTGTGTTGAAGCGTGACAGATTTATAAATCTTTTGTACCTGTATACAATTCTACATTCAGATCTACTGTTACCAGATGCTCCAACCTCAGAAAGAAAAGTTATGTATTATTTTTACAGTTTGACGTTAGATGTGAAATAATCTAATATCTGAATTCCCTGTTGATCAATGGCATCTGTTTCTCGCTTCTGTACTCACAGAGCGTGCAAAGCATGTCACAACAGTCTGGAGGGAAGCTCTCCACACCAAATGGGTGAAAGCTATCCAAAGTAGAGTTAGAGCCACTATGGCACTAGGCATCGTGACACTCGAGGTCACAGTCACTCGTTGTTGGCCTTCCCAGTATTGCTCAACACGGTACATCAACCATTCTGCAGAACGGCTCTTAACTGGTTTGGCTCTTACCTGGTTCAGAAAATGTATCAAGTTTGGTTTCGACGTATGGTTCAGGAAGGTTAGATTCTGGTTTGAGAATATCTCTAGTGGTTCGTCTCACCAGTACAGCTGTGTCTGTTCAAGTGAGTAACTCCTATCATTGTGGCTGCTAGACAGAAGTTTGGCCCTGTTAAGTGGCATACTGTGCCATTAAACAACAACCCACTACCTCTCAGTTCCAACTGCCTCACTCCTGTGAGCATTCCTCACTACCACCCTACAGAATAAATTCAGGGCAGTTCTGGTTTCTGGGGAGGACGTGTAAGTTCCACAAAATCCTTTGGATAAACTGTCCTCCTGTTCTGCCAGTGAATAGCTGCAGCATACATGCGTCTGCGCCAGTTTGAAACACTCGACCTGGACACACTATATTCCTATCGGTCTGACAACTGTTACAGCTTCTCCTCTGTCATAACGACATGTGTGTACCCCTCTTAAAAAGTCAGTGGCACCCCTCTTATCCCCACTTGCCATTTCACTGCGCAGGGGTGAATGGTATAACAAGTGAATTGTGCATGTCTTCCCGTCACTAGGATATTAACAAGTACGTACAACTGTGCCTAGTCCACCCTCAGATCTACCGACATCATATGATAATAAAAAGGCAAACTCTGCCGATTTAGCTCCCATACCAACCCCAGTTCTGACGTCAGTTCCCCCTGCACTTTCCTCAGGCCAGGCAGAAGCTATTCTGGCGACAACACGAGGGAACGCAACAGCCTGTGGAAAATGTGATGAATAGCCTCATGAAAGCTAGTCAGCTCCACTCCCAAGTCACAAACACTGTTCGCTAGTGCAGCAGTCTTATCGTTGTTACTGTTGCATTCAACATATTTACTCATGCCTGAAAGGACCCTAGGTCTCGGTTCGCAGTGTCGTCCAATGCCTTTGTGTACTCCATCATCTCGCTTCACAGCTTGCAAAGAGTTGTAAAGCATACGCGATTTAATATTCCGCTGTCCAAGATTGTCTACTTCGTGTGACACTTCACCACTGAATTATTACCCTCTGTCAACCCCCTGCACTACCTCCATCGTCCCATTTAGTTCTCTTACATCATTGGCATCCGCTGTCCCGAACACAGTCTTCAAAACCCTCCCCACAGCGTGTATCCTACTTATCTTCTCTCTCTGTAGCCAACATGATACAATTTCCACTGCTTGCTACATCTGTTCTCATTATTGCTCATACGACTTATGTAACTTCTCACACTCCCCAAAATTTCCCCATATACTCTTCTGTTCTTGGCTTTCCGTCGACAACCAGAAAACACCTCCTACAGCGTCCTTACTTAATTTTGTCATTCCTATGCATTAAAAACTAGATTCATCGTCCATTGATGGCTAGTAATCACCAGATCTTCTTGCCTGACAAAGAGAACTCCTCTTTCCAGGCGTAGGTTCCACAGCACTTCCACTCTGCCCAAGGAAAATAGGTACAACACTGCCATAACTAGGATCCTTCCCATCCTCGACCTCAGTGTACACCAACCTGATGACAGGGACTATCATCATCCTCCTTTCCCCCTTCAGAGAGCTCATGTCACTCGGCTCCAAACAGAAACCATTACTTTAACAAAATTTCTTTGTCTTCCCCTTCTGTATGCAAGGATTGGATAACATCATCCACTGTCCTATTCTATAAGGCGGTACGATCCTTGTGAATTTCACACTGCCAGCAGGGGTGGCCGAGCGGTTCTAGGCACTACAGTCCGGAACCCCGCTGCTGCTATGGTCGCAGGATCGAATCCTGCCTCAGGCATGGATATGTGTGATGTCCTTAGGTTAGTTAGGTTTAAGTAGTTCTAAGTTCTAGGTGACTGATGACCTCAGAAGTTAAGTCCCATAGTGCTCAGAGCCATTTCACAGTTTCCTCCTGTTTCACTAGTGCCTTTGGGTTCGCCTGCTGGAGCCACTTCCAGACTTCTTGCAATGTTCTTGTGAACCCGTGTACTAACTCTCCACCCTTGCCTTTTTCACCTTTATCTTATCAAAGTGCGATTGCGTTTTTTTCCCATACACCACCGCCAACAGAGACAATATTGTACTGTTTTGGAGCTTCAACTTTACACAGCCAAGGCAAAAGAAATATTTGTGTCCCAATCATTGTTGTGTGAGTTCACACAGTAACTTCGCATTCTCCTGATTATCATATGTCTCCATTCAGCATTACAATTTTACTGCAAGTGAAGCCTATCCTTCATCTAATCTAACTTAAAATTCGTCCATTGGTCAGTAATCATCATCTCCAGTTCCTGTAACTCGTTTAGTCACTTGTCGACCATTGCTTGTGAGACTATAACTGCATCCTGGTTCGGTATAGGTGTCAGCTCTGAATGCTGAGAGAAGTGATCTTTATTGTTAGCACAAAAAAATTTCCTGGTTGAGTCCAGCTAAACCATCAAAAACCATCCACCCATCATTTCATACGACTTTGACAATTTTGGTAGTCTTTCCATTTAAAACTCGAGTCGATAGACTGTGAACACTGCACAAAATTTTTTATATACTGATCCACGCTTCGCTTTCTTCCCTTCCTATAGTATCTCGCAGCCACCCTTGGATTCGTTACTCTGAATCCTCCACGAAGAGACAGCACATGATAACGCAACTCTTTCAGAACTTCTTCTTTCAACTTAAGTGATACTTGGAACGAGGGCACATGAAATAGATATTTCAGTGTGCCATCTACTCACGTGTTACCACCTCTCTTGGCTTCTCGCTCTAGTGGACTCTCCAATGTGTAGCCCTTTTGGTGCACAGATCACAGTACGCCACCTTTTACTAGAATGAATACTATTTTCAGATGAAAGGGCGGCAACTCATTGCAGACAGATTGGCTCTCTATTTTAATTGACGATCAAGCGTAAGTCAAACGACTCTTAGGGTTTTGGGAACATTCGATGCGTTCCCCAAAACTTTAGGGTGACGTTTTTGACGTGTTATCAGGGTTGCGGTCTGATTCGCGCTTCCTGTAAATTATCAGCCAGCTACATACTTGTCTGAATCTGTTTTAGTTTTCCTGTTGTTTTACTTAACTTTAGTTAATAGTTGTCGAACATCTGAAATATTTTAACGCTATCTTCCATTGAGCTAGTGTGATATCTGCTAAGTATGTGAGGTTTTTCCAAAAAGTATCGGTAATTTTCATTTTCTAGAAATACTTTTATTAATCGTCTACATTAATGTTATTTTCTTCAAAGTAGTCCTCATTACTTGACATACACGTATGCCACCGCTATTTCATATTCCCCGAACATTTCTGGAACTATATCTTTGCTACAGCACGTAGATCTCTTAGCGATGCACTTTCAAACTCATCTAAGCTTGTAAAACGACTTTAAAGTTCGCTTCATTTAGAAACAGAAGAAAGTCACACGGGGCGATATGTAGCGAATGTAGAGGCTCGGCATCAATAGAATGTTGTTTTCTGCCAAAAACTGATGAGCAAGCAATGAAGTGTGAACAAGTGAATTATTGTGGTCCAAAAGCCACGAATTGTTTCGCAACAAATTCTGGAGTTTTTTTTCGGATTGCTTCTAGAGAACGGCACTGATGTTGTGGGTAGTAGTACTTCTAACTGAATTTGACGTTTTGCCAAAAACTCGAGAGCCCCTACACGGTTAAAATAGAAGAAAACACTGAGCAGAACGTTCCCAAATAATCATGTCTTTCGCTTTTTCCACGTTTCCGTCGGTTGTTGATGTGGTAGGGCGGCCAGGAAGTTTGTCATCCTGAAATTTTTCACCGCCATCTCCAAAACGCTTATAGCACTCGAAACCCTTGTTCCACACGTAAGAGACTGACCAAAATCAATATTAAACGTTTATAAAACTTGGTTAAATTTTATTCCATTTTGATAGCAAAATATAATGCTAGTTTTCTGACGCATTTTGAAGACAAATCAGTATTCGCTACTCACAGGCAAATACAACTAACTTACGTGACAATTGACGCCCCACTAAACGTCCAATACAGCGATCAGTGAACATAGTTTGACATGTTTTCCACCACAACAACGAAAAATCGCGAGAATTGGATTAATACAATCCTCGAAATTAAAAGTTCCCAACACTCTTTGAACACACCTGTATACAGCAAATAACAAAGGATGTAAATGGTGCTCCGAGATCAACAGATTGGCAGGAAATCATAGTAGGCCATTATAAAGTAGTCAGGAGAAAAGAACACAAATTAAATGATGCATTGGTTAACGCTTGATAACGAAGACAAAATGTGTAAAAACATTGTGTTAAACCAGTTGACTGGAAGACACTCACTAGTCGCCGCCATCGCCACCAGCAGTGCAGCCGCGGGCGCACAGAGGGAGCGCGTGGCCATGGCTGCCGCCGCCGCCGCCTGCTCTGCTGCCGCTACTGCGACCGCCCGGCAGCGGGAGCCTCGCGCACTGGCGAGCCACCTGGCGGCGTCGTGCCGAAACAGGCGTGTGTGAGCGCAGCACACGAGGACGGGGGCACCCGGGCGAAGGCAAAGGACAGATTACTATAAGGCAGGGCCTGTGAACGAGTACTCGAAAACGGCGAAGCTTGTCGAATGCTCACGTGCTACTGTCGTAAGCATCTACAGAGAGAAGCAGCCCAGTGAAAATACCGCTAGTCGCTAAATGGTTGCACGCCCATGACTCTTCATACAAAGTACTGTTTGGAGGCTTGTCTGTCCTGTTCATTTTCTTTGCCGTTCTGTGTCCACTGGCGTAATCCCCGTACACGGTGAAAATATTTGTGGATATCTCCACTGCTGTCACTCACTACTGAACTCAAACTGAAGAATGTTCCGATTTCCCCAGTTGGAACTCCATTTTCTGGCATCCAGAGCTCCACTCAGTACCTCCAGGTGATAAAATGACAAAATGTAAACTCAAACAGCAACAATGAACCACAAATGGGAAATGACAATCAGTACATAAACCCATAGCAACACGCTAAACAACAACGCTACGAATTTATGCACTATTCTTATACTTCGTTGTAAAACATCGAGTAGCTCTTACAATTATTTTAAATTCAGCTCTGTCTTACATTTGACTTGGAATGCATCAAAATGACGATAGACTAGGAGAACGTGCAGTATGTAATCTGGTATGCGGAATTCAATACTGTGACAATGGTATCACATAATTATAGACGCCATTTTAGCAGAACACGACCTCAAGAATTAGCACAATGAGATGGATCAAAAACCTTAAAAGGCAGACCTTTCTCTAAACACAGCCTGCACCCTACAACACACACACTCCTCCAGTGCCTCAAGCACGTGTTGTCATCTTGAAAGCTGCCAGAATGGTGGTGAGCTGCGACTTCACTCGAGAGATGAAACGTGGACGACGCGCTTCCTGGTAAGTGGCTGTTCCGTGGTGGCCTGGATGTCACACCATTAGACTTTTGTTTGTTGTGTTCTGTCAAGGATCCCGTGTAGAGGAAGCTGTGTCGATGACATTCCTATCCTTGTTGCTCCTATCACTGAAGCAATCTGAAGTGTTGACACTACAATAATGACCCTTGCGTGGGCAGAACTCAAATTTCGCCTTGATGTGCTATGAGCGACAAGTGGGACACATAGGAAGTCCGACACAACAGAAAAAAATCTCTGAGAGCTCTTTAACTTTTTACAACAAATCATGATGATCTTACACGAATAGCTTCCAAGTTATAAATTTTTGAAGTCATGTGGGACCTTATGAACTCCCTGTATTTTATTGCAGCTGCGAGGCAAAGCTGAAAAGAACGATAACAGTGTGTTGTTCATCTGTCATCTGATGTTGGTAATACTGTACGTAAAGACCATGATTTAAGCCTCACTGTAATGTCTGTAGTACTGATGTACTCAACCCTACGGTGTGTTCCACTTTATATAACGAGCGCTGATGCGGAAGTAAATTTAATGCAAAATGTTGAATATGTAGGATACACCAAAGCTCAGCTCGTAGAAACCGAAGCATGTGATTCTATGTTTCGTAACACTGATAAGCGTCAAGTCTTGGCAGGAAAACAGGGGAAGAAATTTCTCTTCAGAAAACATCTGTTATTGGGGAAGATGTACTATTATCACCCATTTGTAGTATTGAAAATTTGATAATGACAAACGAAAACGGTAACTCTGATACTGTAGTTGTTGTAATGTGGTACATTTATATCGACACTACGTATGTTTACTGAAAGCAGGAAGTTGGTTCCATTCCGTGCGTTTATTGTGTAAAGATAGATGTAAATTATATTTGCCTTGTCGTTAACGAATATTCTTAACGCAGTAGCAGTTTACTGTTGTTGAGTAAAAAGAAGTTTGTTATTTGAAAATGCAGTGATTGTGTACTAAAATGAAGACAACCACCCGACAAGTGTGCTTTATGAAATTGGACATGGCTGACATTACGATACGAGAGTATGATGGAGAAGGCTACTGGAACTGAAAACGGCGAATGGAATGTATCTGAAAATGAAGAAAAGCTATACAGTGGCTTCGAGGGCAAATCCAAGCAAGGACAAATCGAATACTTTCGAAGAAGAAAATCTGACTACAATGAACTACATATGTGGAACGATTTCGAAGAAGCAACTGGAATTCATGAGTAATAAGAAAATTACATTTGAAATAATGAAAAAAGAATGTATTATACTCCAAGGAATCGATAGCATTGCAAAGGGTGTGCAAAAACGAATTAGGGAAACTGAAGTTAAAAGTTACAGTGACAGAGCAACAAATTTTATACCTGCTGTTGGTATATTACTTGATCAGTCCAAGGCATTTGACATGGTCGACCACAAGCAGCTTCTTATGTAACTCGAGAAATGTGGGATTACAGGTGTAGACCACAATTGGTTCCATAAATACCTTAGTGATAGAAAGCAATGCATAGAAATAAGAAAATCAAAGACATCCAGGCACTGCAGGTCAGATACACTACATACAACAAATGGCGTCCCTCAGGGATCCGCTCTTGGCCCTTTTATTTTCATATTGTTCATAAATGGTCTCCCAGAACCTGTAATATTAGTAATTTTCGCCTCACAAATATTAATATACGCTCAATAGTTAAACGCCCTATGGCCTAAAGTTATCGAACAATTGCAAAGTAAAAGAAATGAACCATCACACAGCAGTGACAGAGTCTATTACTCTTTATCTTTGCCGTTCTTGCGTGGTGCCTGTAAATCTCTATGTACATGTATCAATTAATGGTATAAAAAAGAATTCTGTTGTTTAAAGACAAATGAGACATTTGGCGCCTCACCTTTTACTGTTTGTATTCTATGAAAGACGGACGCGGACTTGCTGCATTCCGCAACGGCATTTTATATTTCATGTGAAAATATTGAGTGAATATGCTAATTGTTATTTTTTCAATTAGAAAACATGTAGTTTCTTGTAAGTGATTACGAACAGACAGCATCAGGAGGACATTTTGGCTCTTATGTATAAAGTATTTCACCACAATGGTCATCTATTGTAATTTAATATGAAAAGGTACGTAGAATTTAAAAAAGTGTGTTAAAGATAAGTGTGCTTATTTCAGTAAATTAACCTTGATGATTTCCATCTCCTTATTTACCTGAAGGATAATTATTTTGTGTTACTTTATTACCAGAAATTACGATCACGCTGATGGGCCGAACGCAGCATGAGACAGAAGGAACATTATCGTTTTCCTATTATTTCTGAATCAATTTTTTTAAATATTGTATAGTGTTGCATTTCTTTTAAAGTCTATAAATCTTCTGGTCCATTTGTGTTGATCCGGGTATGACTACATCGCACTATAAAAATGCACAGAAATGATAATGTTTCTTCCGAACGATCTCAAATACATATAAATATGCTCCTCTTATTCAGGTATTTAATGCTCAACGTATGTTATTATAATAGTGCAATCAATCCCTGATTCTGTTGAGAAGTGGCCCACCAAAATATTCACTTTTTCGACATTAAAAGAAAAATAACAATTCTTTTTATTTTCGTCCCCCAAGGGCAACGTTACACTTGGCGCCCGAACAGGGACTTGATCAAAAATCATTTCATGTGCTTGTTCTAATACTTGTTTCATTTCTTCATGTGGATGCAATTCAACCGAGAAAGAGACGTGGGAAAACCTTTTAATTAATTCAGACGAACGATTTATGAAATTACAAAAGAAAAGAAACAAAAACGAGTATCCAGCCGTATCACCATCGAGACAGCCATAGTAAGTGAAATTTTTACACGCAGTAGGCAAGCTTTCGTAGTGACGTTGCAGCTTTCGAGTTGACCAGAACGTAAACCTGTTTCTCCTTGCCTTGAAACAGCTTTATTTCAGTTTGTCCATAGTCCGTTCTTATGTAGTTAAATTCAATGAAAGTGAACCATTGTTGTCAGTGCATAAAAAAAAATTTACAATATGGTCGATAATTACGCTAAAAACTGGTAAAACATGATATTCCATTTGTTTGTAATTAGTAGGAACCATCTTCTCTTCTTGGCGTACATGAACGTCAGTTGCTACCCAGAGTTAAAATTTCATCTTAGGTCCCAGGTCACAAACAAACGACTGACGGCAGTGACAAACAATATCTGTAGCATTTTGACGTTTGACAAATAATTCATGAACATGGCTGACGGTAAACAGCGGACACAAACAAAAGCAGACGACAGCTGTGATGCGAATGGACCTCACTATCCATTACGATCACGCGCGATAGGTACACGAGCGGAGGCAGAAGCAGCCTCGACCGAAGTTTTAGAAGCCGGTCTTAGTATGCAAACTATTCCCGCTTTTGAAAAAAAGCGACTTGGCCGCAATGATCGAAGCAATAATGGAACGCAAGTTCGAAAGCCAAAAACAGGAAGATTAGATGAAAAAGCCCGCGAAGAAAAAGAGAAGGCCGAAAGACAGCATAATAAAGATGAGGTCCTTACAAATCTGTGCAATTCAGTAAAAACAGACATAAATTCAGTAAAAACGGACATAAATTCAGTAAAAATAGATCTGCAAACGGAGATGAATGACCTAAATACACGGTTAAATTCGGTAAAGGCCGAACTAAAGGCAGACATAACAGCTGATTTAAATAGACTGTTAGGTAATGTCCAAAGCCAAATAAGTAGTCAGATCACGACCATGAGGTTAGAAATTGACACACAAGTAGAGCAAAAAATAGAGGATATTTCAAAACGTTTAGATGAAAAAATCGAAGCAGCCAAGGGAGAGAGAAATTCAAAAGTGATGGAATATCAAAAACAAGCTGCGACCTTAAAAGAAGATTATACTGCAATCTCTGATGAGGTCAATGGAGTTAAAACAGCAGTAGACACGATCGAGAATGTTGTTGATGATCTTTCCAAACAGATTGAGACTCTTAATGTAGAGGATCAAATAAAGAATACTGTTAAGGCACATGCTGAAGCATTGTCCAACCACTACCAAGAGTGGATTAAAAAGAAAGACGGATTCATAGAAAACAAGGTCAAGAACGAACTCAGGGAAACTGTCAAAATGTCACCTTTGAAATATTGGCAGCCCCTGGAAAAACAGGAGAACGGTCATGTCAGAATTAGGCCAGATAAGACGAACGTTAGCTCAAGATTTACCTGAATGGCGTCAACAGATAGTTGATGAAGTTCGTACACTAAAATGTCAAGTTGAAAGTTCCCTACCTCCCGTGTCAGGAGACTGGAATAATTCACCACGAAGTAATGAACAACAGCAGGTACATTACCGTTCACCATTTGATAACGCTCAAACTCATAGTTCTATAGAAGCACAATTTAAGCAGAGTACCAGCCCACCCACTTTTGTCAGTTTGATGCAGGAGGAAAGCGTGATCAAACAACGTGTTTTTCCGACCTTTCACCCACAGAAAAGAGAAATTCATCCTATAGTGTTCCTCCGAAATTTTTCAGGAATTTTCCCGAATAGCTCTAGCGATTGCCAGCGAATTCAATTTGTTACTGGATTTATCGTAGGCGATGCTGCCTTATGGGGAACCGAAATGGTCGACTCTTGTGAAAGTTACAAAGAGTTTGAACAGATGTTTTTAGCTAAATTCTGGAGTTCTGGTGTGCAGCAGCGCCTGAGAAAAGAGGTTTACAACGTCGAAGTGTTTAACAGTAAGCGCGGTAGTTTGAGAAGATATTTTGAAAAGTATTTAGCGAAAAAAAAGTTCTGGGATTCGCAGATCACACCAAAGACGTTATTATGATTCTAAAAACTAAGCTACCGATTGCGATCAGAGAAAGGTTACTAAACGTATCTGAGGACGATACGGACACCTTCCTATCTGTGTTAGACTCATTAGATCTAATTTACGAGGACGCTAGAGTTGATGTTGGCAACGCCCACTTCAGTGCAGGCGGCCAGCACAATACAGAATACGCAGGCAACAATGGTGGCCGAGCGAAAGCGCGTCACAGCGACGGCCAGTACCAACCCTACAATGGTTTCAAAAACAAACACACTACGTACTCCAACAGTAAATACAAAAATAAGTACAATAACGGCCAGAGATGCAATCCAATATATAATTCGTCACCACCTCAGTACGGAAATGCACATTATAATACACAGCCCCAGCAATATGGAAACACGCAACCGATCAACGGTAATTATCAAAACGATCAGTCTTACGATTCAAATCGTCAGTGGAAAGGAAGTAAATGGCATAATCAAGGTGGAGACCAACGTACACCTTTCAGTAACGGTTACAATCAACACAAGCCACAGCAAAATACTTTCCAGCCACAAAATATACACTTCACGCAACAAGCGAACGGACCTTCGGGAAGTCTGAAGCCTAAACGCCCGCACAATACACAAATTTATTATGCGCAAGCGAATACGCCAGGACAACAAGATCCATTTCCGCCCGAGTTCGTACCACAGAACCAACACCAGTTCGAGACGGAAGAAACTTTGAGAAATATAAATCAGCAGGAAGTAAGCGCCGAGCGGAAAATTACAAGCAGCACATTTGAGCCTCCTAGAGGATGCTGCAGGTTTGAATGGGGGCACCCTGTCCATTAGTCCACACGAAATTAAAGCAATTAGGTATGACAAAGAGACAAACTTACGGGATGATCTAGTAGCAGACACTGAGACGAAAGGCAATGATGAAGCATGGGACGAACAAGTTCAAGCTTCCGTGAGAGTATCAATTGCCAACATACCAGTAACAGCCATTGTAGATACAGAAGCTAATACAAATGTCTTATCTTTATGTTTATTTACGCAAATATCCTCTGCATGCAAAGTTTTATCACTGCCAAATCAAGGTTGCACCGTTTCGGGAGCAATTGGTCCACTAACACAACGTGTAAATCTTCAGACTCGGCTTCAAATCCAGATACAGTCTATTTCAGTAACGTGCATTTTTCTTATTGTTAAAAACCTATTAGTGCCATCTATCCTGAGTATGGAATTCTTGAGGCAGACGAAAGCTAAAATTGACATCGAGTGTGGAATCTGTACTCAAGTAGCGATTCAGCAACAAGTAACTGTAAATTTGTTAAGAAGTAAGGTGAAGACAAACTTTGGGGTGCTTCAAATAGCAGTACGGCCATGGACTAAAAGACAACAGTACAGTCAGACAGAAGACATGACAGATCTTGAAAGTGTTAATGGCGATGAGTATAAAGACCAAATTCCCGGTCAGAGTCCACTGAATTATCCAAACAACAGAAGAATGAGCTTTACAATTTGTTAACAGATTACGTTTACGTATTTTCTAAGAAACCTAGACTAATAAAAGGCTTTGAATATCGAATGGATGTCCTGCCCCATTCAACCTATTGTAGAACAAGCTATTCCATTCCATATGCGAGACGCGAAGCTGTCAAGTGCGAGATCACGAAAATGTTACGCTGGAATATGATAGAAGTATCTCATTCACCTTATTCGAGTCCTTTATTGTCTGTACTAAAATCAAATGGTAGCGTAAGGCTAGTCCTAGATGCAAGATTAATCACTAAAATTGTAGTACCCATAAGAACGAGACCAGAGGCTCTTGAAGAGCATCTGCAGCAGTTTCATGGAGTTAAGTATTTGAGCACCCTTGATTTGAAAAGCAGTTAGTGGCAAGTAAAACTTGCGCAGGAGTCTAGGAAGTACACTGCGTTTATATTTCCAGGTAGATCTAACCATTTCAAAGTTGTACCGTTTGGACTAAATGTGAGTTGCGGAATTTTTATTTCTGCCCTTGACTATGTACTAGGTCCTGAACTTTTAGATGAGGTAACAGTCTATGTGGATGACGTTCTTGTAGCATCGAAAAACTGGGAAGATCATGTGGCCCTTCTGCAAAAGGTATTTCAACGATTCAGAGAGTATGGTGTTACAGCAAATCTTAAGAAATCCAAGTTTGGAAAAAGTGAAATTAAATTTTTAGGACACATCATCACCCCTGAAGGAATTAAACCTGACCCGGAAAAATTGTCTGCTATAAAAAACTTTCCAACCCCCATTACAAAAAGGCAACTGAAAGGATTTATCGGTGTTACGTCATTTTTCAGACGTTTTGTTCCCAATCAGGTCTTGAACAATCCCGCTTTTCACAACCTTTTAAAAAAGAATTCACATTGGAATTGGACGCCGGAATGCCAAGACGGATTTCAGAAAATTAAATACAGTTTGCTTAACAGCGACAACCTCCATCATCCTCAGATGGATAAGGAATTTTGCATTACTGCAGAAGCTTCCTTTGTGGGTATCGGCGCTTGTCTTTTCCAGATTCAATTAGTAGATGGAGACGAGCAAATCCAAATGATTAGCTTTGCGAGTCGAGTGTTATCTGATTGTGAAAAGTCTTATTCGGCTACGGAGTTGGAGGCTCTCGCCGTAGTATGAGCTTTTAGGCGATTGAACTATTATATCTATTGAAGAAAAAGTCTATTCAGACCATCAAGCCTTATCATTCCTCCTTACATGCAAGTTGCAATATCCCCATCTTACTCGATGGTGACTATTCCTGCAGGAATATGACTTTGACATTATATATATAGAAGGTAAAGATAATGTTATAGCAGACGCACTTTCTCGCTCACCTGAGGGCTTACCAGAAACCAGCGAACTGGTGGAACAAACGTCTAATTATAAAGTTTTGTTAATGAAAGATCCAATTCACAGAAAGTATTTTCTTCAGTTATGTAGGCATATTCAGATTCTTCAAAATACTGATCCAAAATGGAAAAAGGTTAGACAAATTCTTCACGAAAATCTAGCCCACAAGTTTTCAAAGTTTTATAAAGTTCATAACCAAGTGCTGTTTCATAAGACGTCTGAGTCATCTGAGAGGTGGTGTGTTTGCATCTCTCGAAATTTCATTCAACATCTTCTGTGGTACACTCACATTTCATGGGGTCACTACGCACCAGAAAAATGTATAAGGAAAATCTCGATTTACTGTTTTGTTCCGAATCTACATCAGAGAATCCATAAATTATTGAGAAACTGTGTCATCTGTCAACAGGCAAAATCCTTAAACATTTCCACTTCAATCCCACTAAATTCAATAATTGCTGAAAGGCCAAACCAGCTTCTTAGTATTGATTTGGCAGGTCCACTACCCACCGGTAGGGGAGGCGCCAAATAGTAGCAATCCTGGACAATTTTTCTAAGCACATAAGACTGTACGCAGTGAAATATTCTTGTGCAAATCCGATAATTCGTCGCCTTTAAAATGATTATTTCCCACGATTCGGGGTTCCAGAATCGATCTTGTCCGATAATGCTTCAAATTTCAAATCACGCCTGTGGCGTGCATTTCTTGCTCGCCATGGAATCAAAAACATTTTGATATCCCAGTTTCGACCGCAATCGAATCGGACAGAAAGAATCTTCAAAGAATTTAACAGATTTATAAGGACGTACATTCCGAATAAGCAATCTAAGTGGGTAGACTTCGTAACACCTTTCGAACAGATTGTAAACCACCTTCCTCATCTGTCGACCGGATTCACGCCACATGAGTTAATGTAAAGATCAAAGGAAAGGAATGAGTGGATAGACCCCCTTCCAAAGTTACAAGACAACGAATTGGACCTAGACGCAAAAATCAGGCAAGCTCCCATATCATTGACAACGTATGCTAACCTCCGAAAAAAGGCATTTGATAAGAAGGTAAACAGAGTTATCGATTTCAAAGAAGGAGGAAATGTATTAGTCATGACTCACTTTAAACCATCCCTGTTGTTAAAGAAGAATCGTAAGTGGCAACATATTTATGAAGGTCCCTTTGTGATAAGGAGGAAACCACACAATGGTAGCCATTTGTTATCTGACCCTGCCACGAATAAAATAGAAGGATTGTTCCACCATCATGATTTAAGAAAATTTTATAACGCCAGGTATTAAGTTAATTTTAGCTGTAAGAAAATTCTAAGGTATTGGAGATGAGGATTAACCAATGAGTGACAAGAACTGAACTGAACTGACTACGGACGTTAACCGGTGCTGAAAGGAAACCTTATGTATTAAACCAACGCGTCTGGAAAATAAAATACAGAATAAGTTGTAGACAAGTATTTATATGAATAATCTTTATGTAAACGGGAGGACATGATGTACTCGAGAATTATTAATTAGCCCCGAGGTACTAAAATGAGGAAAGAGGATGGAGCGAATAATGCACTTCTCTCGCTAAATAGTAATTTGAAAATGAGCAGGAAGGAGCGAATAATGCACTTCTCTCGCTAAATAGTAATATGAAAATGATGATTATATGTGCTTAGTATTAGTAAGTGAAATTTAATCGAGGATAAATTAATGACCTGTTTCGAAAGAAAATACTTAACGTCCAGACAAAAGAGGAAAGTTGTGTGAAAAGATTCTATTCCATGAGGTTAATCCCTATTTTTAAAAGTGACGTAAATAAGGCACCACCTGTTAGCGCAAAATGTCGGTAGATTTAACTTGTAAGTTCCAGCACAGTGCTGTGCCAGCGATAAAATAACATCTCTTTGAAGACAACAGATACCTAGGATTAAGCATGAACAGATAGTTAACGAAGTGCAATTGTTGTAAAAAGACCTGACGTTAACCATAAGTAAAAGCGTGATGGAATAAAAAGGAAGTTTATTATATAACGCAAAGTAAGATGAGACCAGACAATAAACAAGCTGAGTAAAAGAACATATGAGTAACATGGTTTATTATGGCAACTTCACGGTACTATTGAGCATTAGCGATACTGCAAATTCACAAGCTAGCAGAAAATAGAATAAGAATCTCGCCCAAGCTTCACAGGTCGCCACAGCAGTAAACAACAACACTCTACTGAGAGGCTTATAGATACAAATGACAAATAATACCCAAATGCGTAATACATAAACTTGACTAGTAAGCCAGCTGCAGCAAGATGCATATTAGATATACATGCTTGAAGTGATAGATTTTAAGTGCGCACTGCAATATTTATTGTTTTCTCTGTGATTATGTGATTATTGAATCCCTTTAGTAAGTGCAAATCCTTTAAAATCCTTGATCCTATCCACTCCCCAGGATCAACTTGTAAAGATGCACGTGTGCTTGGGAAATTGAAGCTCTACGTATAAAAATGAGTAAGTTCGCGACGCGCAAATTGCTTTTGTAATGCGTAATGTAAATTAAATGTTCGACCTGGTTGAGGAGTAAATTAAATTCTGTCGACGATCCGCGAGTAGGCCCGCTTTGCCCACTTTTCTTTTTCGACTGTTTGTATTTCTACATGAAATCCAGAGGCGGATTTGCTATTTTCAAATCTGTCCTCGAACTTTCTTTAAAAACAAGCACATACGAGAGAAACTTTGACATAAATGAAGCTCGCCTCACAAGTCACTAAATAAGATGAGCATTAAAAAAATGTATTGGGCCTACAAAATGAATAAGCAAGAGTGATAAAGATTACTATGAATGAAATTAATTTGTAAAGGAGATTGAAATGAATTTGGTCAAAGAAAAAGGACTTATAATAGCTTACCTGTGACCGTAGGCAAAAATAGTAAAAAAAAGACTAATTAAGAAACAATTGTTCTGATTCAAAGTGGTCAATTAGATTATTTCTCGATTTAAATGAACTCTTGTAAATATTAGTATGTAAATCAACTTGTAAACACCGTGTGATGGTATGAAGCGAGAATTTCTTTTAATACACCGTTCACGCAGATGCTCACCACAGTGCAAGTGAAGTTTTAAAGTTCAACGATTTTCCGTGGCAGTATTCTCCTGTACCATATGTGTGAAAAATTCATTCATGTGTGCAGTGTGTCATAATCAGTGTCATTCCACACATGCAGTTGGAGCGGTAGCTACCACTTACGTGTGAATCCGTAATTGGATAGTGGACAGGAAGTGATGTGAGGCAGTTTCGGTGGCAGAAGCTCCCTCCAACAATCTAAAAAGCACGAAGCCACGATCCGCCGAACAAAAGCGACGCACGGCACCTCAAACGCGAAATCAACGCTCTGCAACTAAGCTCCGGTCACGTGCGCGCGCACAGACTGAATTTCAAGACTGCTCGCAACAGTGGAGGCTGACAGCCACCATGTGACGAAATAATGTAAACGTTCAACCGCCAACACAGTTGCTCTGCGCTACATTCTGTAGCAAAAACATTCACACCCAGTACTGAAAACATTTTTGTATGTATCATAAACCTTCTGAGAGACTCTAAGATAGAGAAGTTAGCGTAATTAGTATGACTGATTGTACACAGAGATAACTCACAAAGTCACCTCTGAACACTGTTGAAATGTAAACTTTAATGAGAGGTCACGATACGAATGAAAATAAGCACACGAAAATACGTCAAAGAATCCGATCCTTCCTATATCCCATCCCACATGTATATAAAATTAGTTTTGTAAGCTATTCTAATATAAGATATTTTATCTGTTTCATATGTGAAATAATTCGGAGAGCCACACTCGAGCCCTGAAAGTGAAAGATATGGACTTCCTTGTCGAAGCCATGACCAGAAGCCGCTCTACAATCCAAGTATATCATAAGTAGTGTATGTGCAGCGAAAATAAATGTATAATTAAGTGCGATAACGGACAAGGCTATCGATTGACAAGACGATGACAATATATTAAATACAGTCAAAACAGAAAGTTGTGTGCCAGTTGCGATACGTTTGCAACGATGAAAAATGAAGTGTGACTCTATTTCCTTATAAATTTTGTAAATATGTGTAATTATAGCCTTAATTTTAGGAATCATCAAGAAAGACTGAATCCATACCAACACTGATAAAACACACAACAAATTCACAATGATCCACCGTCAGTAATTACAAATTGGAACGTTAATTCTTTTATTATGGAATGGATGTGAAATGAAACTTTTAAGGGGCTCCGGAAAGGCTCAAAATCATGAAAAGTTCAATTTTTACTTTTTTGCGTTTTCTGAATCTGCAGACTATTACCTTTTAATAGATATATAATTTATTCAATTCCGAAGACTACAACTATTTTTAATTTTTTTTTGAAATGTGTTCTACATGGGCGTGACCCACTGTGGCGCTGTTAAACTGCTGTCAAATGGTGTTATTATTAACGTCCGTGTTCATCAGGTACATTTTAGTGATGTGAGATAAAGTATGTGTTGTGGCTAACCTGTGATGGTTCAATATATATCGCTGGTGCGATTGTCGATTGTTTCATCTTTATTTACTCTGTCGTTATCTCGAAAATATTCGTAATTAATTCTGTTTCTTGAGTCTCTGTTTTGTTGAAGTATAATAATGAGTAAAAGTAAAGTTATTAGAAATCCTGTGAAGGCTTTTAAGAAAAGGAGAAATGTTGGAAAGCCAAAGGTATGTGTTATTACTGTAAACAATAAAGACGATAACCAAGTGAGTGAACCTAACCTCTCAAGTACAGCTGCCCATAGCAGTCAAAGTGGGAAAGAAAATACTTCACAGAAGAAGCTTGGTTCAATGAGTGAAAACTATGAATGTTTTATGGGCGAATCGGATGTGAATGAAATATTTGATATGTCGGTTCTCAAAGGAATTTTTTCAAACTGTGTAAGATGTATTCATTGTAGTGAAGTTGGTCTGGAACTCTCCATAATAAAGCACGTAGGACTTGCTAGTGAAATACAACTGAAATGTGATAAGTGTTCATACATGACTACCTTTTGGAACAGTGTTGCAGTAACTGCAACTGAAGAAAATGGTAGCAAAATCTACGAACACAACAACGAGCGATGCTTGCTTTAGACAAGGAACGCCTTCGGGCTGCAGACAGGGCTGTAAAGAGTCTAGAAATACAAGCAAGAGTAAACAGGAGGAGGAACAAGAGGAAGCTGGAGGAGGAGTTTGCAGAGGATGAAGATAATCCATCCTATGGACCTGGAATGCACTAAAAAGTTAATCTAATCTTTGTCGCTCGATTCCCAAAACTTTTATTTTCTCATACTAATTACATGTTTTCTAAGGATCTTCCAAACATATTTGGTTTAAACTTTCAGTAAATGTTACACAGTACCTTCTGCATAATTTAACACAGCCTTTTTCCAAAAAACTGTATATTTTTGAATATATAAATAAAAAATTGCAAAAAAATGTTGTGAATTTTCATTACAATTGAAAAAAAATCATCTTTAATAACTGAACTAAAATTTTGTAAAATCCCTGTGTTAAGTTGTAGCCCATATTCCAATAAATAATCTGTAAAAAGTTCAACTTCCTACCTGGAATACTTTGTGAGGAAAGATGTAATTTATAAGCGTTATTTTAACATTGCAAGTATAGGGCGTTCCGGAGCCCCTTAATAACCTGTATGTTACACACGAAAATTACAAATATTCCAATGGGCATGAGGATGAAAGTAATAACTTCGGTATTCCTTCCCTCCTCATGGGAGGCAGTGTAATATTAGTAATTTTCGCCACACAAACATTAATATACACTCAATAGTAAACGCCCTATGGCCTAAAGTTATCGAACAATTGTAAAGTAAAAGAAATGAACCATCGCATAGCAGCGACAGAGTCTATTACTCTTTATCTTTGCCGTTCTTGCGCGGTGTCTGTAAATCTCTCTGTACATGTATCAATTAATGGTATAAAAAATAATTCTGTTGTTTCAAGACAAATGAGGCATTTGGCGCCTCACCTTGTACTGTTTGTATTCTATGAAAGGCGGACGCGGACTTGCTGCGTTCCACAACGGTATTTTATAGTTCATGTGAAAATATTGAGTGAATATGCTAATTGTTATTTTTTCAATCAGAAAACATGTAGTTTCTTGTAAGTGATTACGAACAGACAGCATCAAGAGTAGCATTAAAAAAAAGTGTGTTGAAGATAAGTATGCTTATTTTAGTAAATTAACCTTGATGACTTCCATCTCCTTATTTACCTGAAGGATAATTATTTTGTGTTACTTCATCACCAGAAATTACGATCATGCTGATGGGCCGAACGCAGCATGAGGCAGAAGGAACATTATCGTTTTCCTATTATTTCTGAACCAATTTTTTTTAATTGTTTAGTGTTGCATTTCTTTTAAAGTCTATAAATCTTCTGGTCCCTTAGTGTTAATCCGGGTATGACTACATTGCGACTATGAAAATGCACAGAAATGACAATGTTTCATCCGAACAATCTCAAATATATATAAATATGCTGCTCTTATTCAGATATTTAATGCTCGACGTATGTTGTTATAATAGTGTAATCAGTCCCTGATTCTGTTGCCAAGTGGCCCACCAAAATATTCACTTTTTCGACATTAAAAAAAAAAACAATTCTTGTTATTTTCGTCCACCAAGAGCAACATTACAAACCCATACCAAATGCCAGTTCCTTTCTGTATGCCGACAAAACAAATATTCTGATAACCAGTAGAGGTGACACAATGCAAGATGCAGTCAATGAAACTACTTGTCAATTACAATCTTGGTTTGAAGCAAATTGACTACTCATAAATATTTAAAAAATGTAAGCATGAACTTCCAAACTAGAAAAAATCTTATCCCCTTCAATGCAGTTATAGTTATTGGCAAAGATGACATTACAAACAGGCAGGACACCTAATTTCTTGTACTTACTATCAGTGACACACTAAATTGGAAACCACATATTGAGGCACTGTCACAAAAGCTTAATAAAATCTGTTATTTATTAAGATCATTAAAAGACACAGCCAGTGTAGATACCTCAAAGCTGGTGTACCATACCCTCTTTGAGTCTGTCTTGAGCTCTGGCCTAATCCTATGGGAAAATAGCTCTGAATCTCTCAGAATTTTCAGGTTACAAAAAGAAATGGTAAGAATAATGAAATGTAAAACAAAAAAAAAAAAAAAGAATTGAACACTGTAAATCACTGCTTCAACAGCTAAGAATCCTGCCATGCCTCTATATAATGGAACTAGCTTATTTTACAGTCCAGCACTTGGAATCCCTCAACAGAAATGCAGGCAGCCACACACAAGCGACCAGAAACAAAACCCAATTTCAAATTATAGCTCACAAACCAAAATTATATGTTAATGGATATAAGTCTATCAGCATTAAAACATACAACCACCTCCCAACAGACATAAAAACAAGCAAAAACCCAAAAATAATGAGAATTAAATTAAATCAGTTACTACTAAATCACTTTTTCTATTGTGTATATCAATTTCTTGAAACAAAATTTTAATTATTTATAATAAGGTGTTTATTCACTTGTAGATATTTCTACTTAGTAAGATAATTTAATTACTATATCTTACAAATATTCTGTCTGTATCTCACATATGTATTCTGCTATGTGAAGTATGTACCACAAAATTTTAATTACTTGTAATAAGCCGTTTTTTCACTTGTACATATTTCTACATAGTAAGATTAATTAATCCTTGTATGTGATTTATATTCTGTCTATATCTCCCCCCATGAACCATGACCTTTCCATTGGTGGGGAGGCTTGTGTGCCTCAGTGATACAGATGTCCGTATCATAGGTGCAACCACAATGCAGGGGTATCTGTTGAGAGGCCAGACAAACGTGTGTTTCCTGAAGAGGGCAGCAGCCTTTTAAATAGTTGCAGGGGCAACAGTCTGGATGATTGATTGATCTGGACTTGTATCTCTACCCAAAACGGCCTTGCTGTTGTGGTACTGCGACTGCTGAAAGCAAGGGGAAACTACAGCCGTAATTTTTCTCGAGGCCATGCAGCTTTACTGTATGGCTAAATGATGATCGCGACCTCTTGGGTAAAATATTGCGGAGGTAAAATAGTCCTCCATTCGGATATCCCGGCGGGGGCTACTCAAGAGGACGTCGTTATCAGGAGAAAGAAAACTGGCGATCTACAGATCGGAGCATGGAATGTCTGATCCCTCAATCGGGCAGGTAGGTTAGAAAACTTAAAAAGGTTAGATATAGTGGGAATTAGTGAAGTTCTGTGGCAGGAGGAACAAGACTTTTGGTCAGGTGAATACAGGGTTATAAATACAAAAGCAAATAGGGGTAATGCAGGAGTAGGTTTAATAATGAATAAAAAAATAGGAGTGTGGGTAAGCTACTAAAAACACCAGATGTGGACTCTGACGACAAGATATTGGTTATGAACTATAGATTAAAACCGAAGAAACAGCAAAAAGGTGGGAATTTAAGGAGGTGGGACCTGGATAAACTGAATAAACCAGAGGTTGTACAGAGTTTCAGGCAGAGCATAAGGGAACAATTGACAGGAATGGGGGGCAGAAATACAGTAGGAGAAGAATGGGTGGCAATAGGGATGAAGTAGTGAAGGCAGCAGAGGATCAAGTAGGTAAAAAGACGAGAGCTAGTAGAAATCCTTGGGTAACAGAAGAAATATTGAATATAATTGATTAAAGGGGGAAATATAAAAACGCAGTAAATGAAGCAGGCAAAAAGTAATACAAACGTCTCAAAAATGAGATCGACAGGAAGTGCAAAATGGCTAAGCAGGGATGGCTAGAGGACAAATGTAAGGATGTAGAGGCTTATCTCACTAGGGGTAAGATAGATACTGCCTACAGGAAAATTAAAGAGACCTTTGGAGAAAAGAGAGCCACTTGTACGAATCAAGAGCTCAGATGGAAACCCAGTTCCAAGCAAAGAAGGGAAAGCAGAAAGGTGGAAGGAGTATATAGAGAGTCTATACAAGGGCGATGTACTTGAAATGTAAGAGAATGTAGATGAAGATGAAATGGGAGATATGATACTGCGTGAAGAGTTTGACAGAGCACTGAAAGACCTGAGTCAAAATAAGGACCCTGGAGTAGACAACATTCCATTAGAACTATTGACGGCCTTGGGAGAGCCAGTCTTCAAAAAACTCTATCATCTGGTGAGAAAGATGTATGAGACAGGCGAAATACCCTCAGATTCCAAGAAGAATTTAATAATTCCAATCCCAAAGAAAGCAGGTGTCGACAGATGTGAAAATTACTAAACTATCAGTTTAATAAGTCACAGCTGCAAAATACTAACGCGAATCCTTTACAGACGAATGGAAAAACTGGTAGAAGCCGACCTTGGGGAAGATCAGTTTGGATTCCGTAGAAATATGGGGACAGGTGCGGCAATACTGACCCTACGACTTATTTTACAAGCTAGATTGAGAAAAGGCAAACCTACGTTTCTAGCATTTGTAGACTTAGAGAAAGCTTTTAACAATGTTGACTGGAACACTCTCTTTCAAATTCTGAAGGTGCCAGTGATAAATACAGGGAGCGAAAGGCTGTTTACAATTTGTACAGAAACCAGATGGCAGTTATAAGAGTCGAGAGACATAAAAGGGATGCAGTGCTTGGGAAGGGAGTGAGACAGGGTTGTAGCCTCTCCCGATGTTATTTAATCTGTATATTGAGCAAGCAGTAAAGGAAACGACAGAAAAATTCGGAGTAGGTATTAAAATCCATGGAGAAGAAATAAAAACTGTGAGGTCCGCCGATGACATTGTAATTCTGTCAGAGACAGCAAAGGAATTGGAAGAGCAGTTGAACGGAATGGCCACTGAATTGAAAGGAGGATATAAGATGAACATGAACAAAAGCAAAACGAGGATAATGGAATGTAGTCGAATGAAGTCGGGTGATGCTGAGGGAATTAGATTAGGAAATGAGACAAAGTAGTAAAGGAGTTTTGCTATTTGGGGAGCAAAATAACTGATGATGGTCGAAGTAGAGAGGATATAAAATGTAGACTGGGAATGGCAAGGAAAGCGTTTCTGAAGAAGAAAAATTTGTTAACATCAAGTATAGATTTAAGTGTCAGGAAGTCGTTTCTGAAAGTATTTGTATGTAGTGTAGCCATGTATGGAAGTGAAACATGGACGATAAATACCTTAGACAAGAAGAGAATAGAAACTTTCGAAATGTGGTGCTAACAAGGAGGTATTGAATAGAATTGGGAAGAAGAGGAGTTTGTGGCTCAACTTGACAAGGAGAAGGGACCGGTTGGTAGGCCACGTTATGAGGCATCAAGGGATCACAAATTTAGCATTGGAGGGCAGCGTGGAGAGTAAAAATCGTAGAGGGAGACCAACAGACGAATACTCTAAGCAGATTCAGAAGGATGTAGGTTGCAATAAGTACTGGGAGATGAAGAAGCTTGCACAGGATAGAGTAGCATGGGGAGCTGCATCAGACCAGTCTCAGGACTGAAGACCACAACAACAACAACAACTGTATCTCTCATATGTACTTTGCTATGTGAAGTATGTATCACCACTATCATCTCTCATCACACAACACACTTTTTATATATTGTCTGTATATCCCATATGTATTCTGCTATGTGAGGTATGCACCACTACTCTAATCATACACCGTCTTAACATAATTTTCAAATTGACATGTCCTGTATCATGATGTGCTTTACTGTACAAAATGTATGATCTAGAGGACTAATAATAAATAAATAAATAGATTGTTCAGTCTTTTCTTTCGATTAAATTTCTCCCTGAGGCATTTATGTCTCGTCTTACTTCTGCTTCCATCATTAAAGCTAATTTTTCAGTTTCTTTGAAAAAAAAAAAGCGAACAAATTAAAATTTGGGGGCGCGAAAGTGACGGAAAAGAAACAGCTCAAGTACATGTTGAAAACGTCGACGGAATATTTCAGCTATGTAGGGCACTTGATCATGCTTAGAAAGAAGAAGATAAGATAGTCAAATTTGTTAAAAGCAAAATTCAGATTATTGATTTAAAAGGCAAGGATGGAACTGAAGCTGAAAAATATTGATTGTGTAGAATACACAAATCATCAGTTAAGAGAAGCTGAAGCAAGTGATTCCCCATTTTGTAACATTGACGAGGCTCAAGTTATTTTGCAATAAATGCGTTTGACACTGAAAAGAAAACGTGTGAGAGCTACGAGGAATAGTTAAGTTGTGGACGAGGCAAACAAAGGTACTTTTAGAGGGAATGACGTCAGTCAGAAACAAGCAGAAATTAATGGACTCGTGGCGTACATCATCGGGCAGCCGTGGCGACAGTTGTGCTAAGCGAACTGCGTAGGGTGGGTAACAACAGCTGGTCGCATGGTAGAGGTAATCAGCGAAACAGCGTGGTTCAAGAGGCGGTCGTCATCCAGAACGCCGAGGCTATCAACGGAACAGAACCGGCGTGGCCATTGTTGTAACGGAGGTACAACCCGAGAAAGCATGTAATAATGATAAGTTATGTAGCATAGTCCCGACTCCCTGGTTACTGGATAGTCCTTGTACAGATACTGTTGTTAATTGTGGCAACTATGTATATGTATACATAACTTTAATGCTTTCTGTGAATATCAAAAATGCCGACAGTAAAGTTTAGCAGTCTAAAAAAATAGGAAGTATAATTAGATATTTTCCAGTTCATGATGACGTGATTCCAACCAATATGAGAAATGTAGTTTGCGTCAAAGACATGGATAGAGGTTTGAGTATACACTTGTAAGTAACAGAAAAATATTTTATCTGTAGGAAACATCTCTAAAAGATTTGATAAGCACAATAAGTTACTAACGATTAGATTGAAAGAAGACAGGCTGTATAAAATGACAATTATAAATTATAAGGAAGAGATTAATGTTAATAGTGTGAATAGTTACGATATTATCTCAATAAAGGAGAAATAGATTTGGCAGTAAATTTTTAAGGTTTGAGTATATTGTGTAAACATCAGTTAGCGCATATACGTATTCGCAAAAAATTTAGAGTAAGAATTTATGAAATGAAGCACTTAGAACCATAAGGACCTGAAGTACACTGTCGTCAGATCCTCATGACAGTGAATGCCAGAGAAACCAGTGAGGCAGCTTTTCGTGAACGTTGATCTGTACGGTTTGGACATACAGCACAGATAAACCTGGCTCACCGTAAGATAAACAGATGCCAGAAGCATGCATACATGCTACAGTCACAAAATCGACGATGGTGTGAAGTTTTCGTCGGCGGAACCACCCTCTCACTTTTATTGATGACAGTAGTAAAGCAGGTACAGTCTACACTGTCAAATTTTAAATTCAGGATTATGAGTGTTTTGGGGAATACGTTAATGAAACTTGTAATTTAACTGGTAATAGTATTAAGAAATTCAGGTGCGAACAAAGGGAAGGAACGGTTAAATTCGGATGTTTATCGGTTTACAAGACAACAAGCCGATTATGAATATGTCACGATGCCTATTCTCTGAAACAAGAGTAAATAGGGCAGTTTTGCATGAAGTAGTTTGTGCAGCTGCATACCTTAAAAACAGAAGTTCAGTTAATACTGTTGAAAGGAGAATGGCTTTTTTTGGGAAGAAATCTAATGTCAGACATTTAAAGTTATATGGAACTAGTATTTTTGTACATGTACCAGAGTGACTGATAAAATCAAAGTGTGTTCGTAAAGGAGCCTTGAGTACTGAAATAGGCTACAGTGAAGTTGGATACAGAATATTTATTAACAAATCATAACTGTATATTAAATTTTATACAGTCGTGAGAAGTTCCGTTTCTGAGGTTTCAGTCAAACTGCTGGTCTCTCAAACAGCAAAACTGTATGGCAGACGGTCCATGACTTTACAGTGTGTATCGATTTCTTGTAAAAACCTGTCGATGCACTCTAACATTGACCTTCTCTATTCCTGGTGCGATATCAGCGTTTCGTCTGCAGCTATCACTCCACTTACGATTTTCTTATTGGTCATAGTTGTACTTTTTTCCACAGTGGTTCGCTTCACCTAAGACAATAGCCTATAAACGTAAAAACCACAAAAATGATAAATCAAAACATTGCAGGCACCAAAGTTTGATCATCTTCTTTGATTTCTGTAGTTTTCATAGAATCACATAATTCTTCAGTGCCACAAATAATCTTCTTAAAGCACTGAAACACAGGGTTGGTGTTGTAGTTAAGATACTTTCACATACGTGATGGTGTGCTCAGTACAGAGTGAAGATTAGACGAGTAGATCACGTAACTCATGAGGAGGCACTGGGTAGAATAGAAGAGAGGAGGAATTTGTGGAACACCCTGACAAGAAGAAGGGGTAGGGCACATTCTCAGACATCAGGCGATCACCAGTCTAGTACTGGAGGGGGGGGAGTGTGGGGGTGTAAAAATTGTAGAGAGGAAACGAGAGATGAATACAGTAAGCAGATTCAAAAGGATGTAGGTTGCAGGAGTTACACTCCTGGAAATGGAAAAAAGAACACATTGACACCGGTGTGTCAGACCCACCATACTTGCTCCGGACACTGCGAGAGGGCTGTACAAGCAATGATCACACGCACGGCACAGCGGACACACCAGGAACCGCGGTGTTGGCCGTCGAATGGCGCTAGCTGCGCAGCATTTGTGCACCGCCGCCGTCAGTGTCAGCCAGTTTGCCGTGGCATACGGAGCTCCATCGCAGTCCTTAACACTGGTAGCATGCCGCGACAGCGTGGACGTGAACCGTATGTGCAGTTGACGGACTTTGAGCGAGGGCGTATAGTGGGCATGCGGGAGGCCGGGTGGACGTACCGCCGAATTGCTCAACACGTGGGGCGTGAGGTCTCCACAGTACATCGATGTTGTCGCCAGTGGTCGGCGGAAGGTGCACGTGCCCGTCGACCTGGGACCGGACCGCAGCGACGCACGGATGCACGCCAAGACCGTAGGATCCTACGCAGTGCCGTAGGGGACCGCACCGCCACTTCCCAGCAAATTAGGGACACTGTTGCTCCCGGGGCATCGGCGAGGACCATTCGCAACCGTCTTCATGAAGCTGGGCTACGGTCCCGCACACCGTTAGGCCGTCCTCCGCTCACGCCCCAACATCGTGCAGCCCGCCTCCAGTGGTGTCGCGACAGGCGTGAATGGAGGGACGAATGGAGACGTGTCGTCTTCAGCGATGAGAGTCGCTTCTGCCTTGGTGCCAATGATGGTCGTATGCGTGTTTGGCGCCGTGCAGGTGAGTGCCACAATCAGGACTGCATACGACCGAGGCACACAGGGCCAACACCCGGCATCATGGTGTGGAGAGCGATCTCCTACACTGGCCGTACACCACTGGTGATCGTCGAGGGGACACTGAATAGTGCACGGTACATCCAAACCGTCATCGAACCCATCGTTCTACCATTCCTAGACCGGCAAGGGAACTTGCTGTTCCAACAGGACAATGCACGTCCGCATGTATCCCGTGCCACCCAACGCGCTCTAGAAGGTGTAAGTCAACTACCCTGGCCAGCAAGATCTCCGAATCTGTCCCCCATTGAGCATGTTTGGGACTGGATGAAGCGTCGTCTCACGCGGTCTGCACGTCCAGCACGAACGCTGGTCCAACTAAGGCGCCAGGTGGAAATGGCATGGCAAGCCGTTCCACAGGACTACATCCAGCATCTCTATGATCGTCTCCATGGGAGAATAGCAGCCTGCATTGCTGCGAAAGGTGGATATACACTGTACTAGTGCCGACATTGTGCATGCTCTGTTGCCTGTGTCTATGTGCCTGTGGTTCTGTCAGTGTGATCATGTGATGTATCTGACCCCAGGAATGTGTCAATAAAGTTTCCCCTTCCTGGGACAATGAATTCACGGTGTTCTTATTTCAATTTCCAGGAGTGTATTTGGAGCTGCTGAAGAGGGTTGCACAGGAAGAGTAGCGTGGAGATCTGCATCAAACCAGTCTTTGGACTAAAGACCAGAACAACAACAACAACAACAACAACAACAACATATTTACCGGGCAAGAAACAGCTAGTTACGTGCTGTCACAGTGATCACTGTGTGAAGATAAATGCCTTGCCTTGTCGTCAATAAATATTTCTAAAGGTAGTAATTATTTCCTAATTGGAAAAGAAAATTTCGAAGCAATACTCCGAGCCAGAAGCAAGAATACGAGTATATACAATCATAGATTGAAAATGATGTCAGAGTAGCTGCTAAAGTTAAAGCTGTAAACAAAAATTGTTTTAAACGCAAAAATACTATTTTAGAAGTTGCTGAGAAAAAGGAAATCGGATACAATACTGTAAGGTGTCATGCCTAACCGAATAATAGTGTTGCATGGAGGTACGCTGTGTAGGCAGAGCCACAGTTTTGATAGCACTGCACAGGAAACAGTTGGTGCAGTTGAAGCACAGAGACATGCACCCAATTCTTATGAGATAGAGTAAAAACCGTTCAAAATGTTGTTGATCTGCAATTAGTAACCTATCGACTAACAGTGTCAAAACAGACTCAGCTCTCAGTAACAATTTCTCAGCTTTTGCACGTCGCGACAGATGACGACGCAGTCGTAAGATGTAAATTCAGTCGTTTTAATTCCCAGGGAACTATATGGAATGTGCATGTATCTGTCATTTTGGTGTGTCATTCGATGGGAAAACAACACAGTGAAACCGGGAAACGATGTTGGCATGTTTAAAAGGCGTTTGTTGAGGAAATACTGATCGAATGAAATTCAGCAAAATTTGTTAATTGACATCTGAACCGGAATCAGTATCAGTGAGTAGAGTTTGGAGGTATTCCTGGACCATCTCAGCTATTTAGACGCCTGTATGGAGGCAAAACTTTTTTTCTGAACTACAATTCTCGTTTAACTTGCGTCGTAGCATGATAGCAGCCAGTGGAAATAATTAAGACTAACGTATAAAATTATGTGAAGTTAACTTTGAAGAAAGTTTTCTTTTCCGTTTTTGTAGGAAGAATCTGAACCCAGTCTGATGCATAGCTGATTGAAAAGATAATTTACGTTGCTCACTTCTCGTGACGTTGAAAGTTAAGCGGAGCTACAGATAAAAGGCTGACTTCGTCTTTGGTGGCCACAGCATTAAGACAAAGAAATGACATTCACATTTCCTGTGGGTATTAAAAGATGATTGCTGGTCTTACTTCGAGAATTAATTTTGTTTTAGCGGTAATTGGATTTACAACCTGTTGTGAAATCCCGTTATTACAGTGAAATACCTCAGTTTGTTTTTGGAGTGTTGGATTATAAAGCAAATAATACTTCTATCTCCACAAATAATTGTACATATAAACTGGGAGATATTGCTTCTGATGAAAGGACCTTAGCAGTATCTCCTGCACTCCACGTGACACCATTTCCATTTCTTATTGACCTTTTATGTCTAGCGTGTGCACAGTCATTTCAGCCTTATATTTCATGTAACAACAACTAAATTTTTTTTTATACATAAGTTTAGCTATATTGGTACTTTTCTTGCGCCATATTTGGACCTCCATTTTTTTTATCTGAAGTTCATGTGGATGGATTCAGACGTGATTCAGTACTAATTGCCTGGTCAACTTTTTTCTTTTCTCGATGTAATGAATGCAAACTTGCTAAGGCACTTTCTTTCAACCCATATCTCGTTTAGTCTCATATTATGACGATGTAAAGTCAAACATAAACAACCAGTATACCAAATGTTGACAACGAAACATGCGGAATGACAAAAAGAGAAATTTTACCGAGTAAACTTTACCATAGTGAAGAAATTACTTCCTATGTAATCTCCTACAATGTTAAAATCCCTATACAGCATTCTGTGTGTTATTTACATGATATTTACATACTTTGTATTAATGATCTGCATTTGGAGTCAAGGACCTAGTCAAAGAGGGGTCCACACACCTCATTACTAAAGTGAGATTACAAGCGACAGTTGCCAAGTAGTGAAATACTTTGATTTTCAATCATACGACCAAAAAGGAATTGCCGGCCGTTGTGGCCGTGCGGTTCTAGGCGCGTCAGTCTCGAACCGCGAGACCGCTACGGTCGCAGGTTCGAATCCTGCCTCGGGCATGGATGTATGTGATGTCCTTAGGTTAGTTAGGTTTAAATAGTTCTAAGTTCTAGGGGACTGATGACCTCAGCTGTTAAGTCCCATAGTGCTCAGTGCCATTTGAACGAAAAAGGGATTGCACTATCAGCAATCAACGAAGCTAACGATGGATTTAAATTATCTACATATTAATAGCACTATCGGCTATCGCTCAGCCAAGACGAACTACTTTACGTTTTTTGCCGTGCTAGAGCTCAGTTATCTTTTTGCTAAAGGGTCCAGTTCTCACTTGCAGCTGAATTGAGTGTTACCTTTTTTTTTTTTTGCTGTTCTGATATAGTTTCTAATTGTGTACAAGTCTGTATCACGAAAGAAGAGGAAAACGGATTTTGTCACTGCAAGTTGTTACAGGAAATAAGTTGTCCTTGGTAAAGAGTCTTAAAGGCAAATTCCCAAGACCCGCATTCAAACGCATAAACTGCTTGGGAAACAAAAAAATTAGTGCACCTGGAGAGACGACGTTGATTTTGATTCGATTACGGGGTACGCCACCTGGGGATAGTAGATGCACTGATAATGGTTTCAACGTCGTCCACCAACAGTGGCATGGCTACCAGAGTGCCATCTGTGTCTACCCTTTAATAGGGAACGCTCACAGCCAGAAGGCTCAGCGTGGTGCAACCAGGCAGCCATGTCTGGAGATGCACTCGTGCCGCCTACAGCCAACTGAGCGGGTTTCAAAGGCGTCAGATTGTGTCCCTCCGAATGGAGGGATGGTCCTGCCACACAAGTTGGTGATGTTGGGGTCACTAGTCACGTGAAAATTCCCACAGACATAGACGTGGTTCTGGACGTCCATACATCTTCGTACTGTAAGGGCAGCAGTGACAGGTCGTGGGCCCACAGGCACTACGGGCATGGAGATCTCTTGCCCCTCTTCCACTCACCCCACAGCATCGGCGATTGCGGCTCGACTTGTGTCGCCAGAGGATCACTTGGAAGATGGAATGGCGCTCCGGGGTCTTAAGCAATGAAAGCAGATTCTGAATCCACGCAGGTACGTCGTAGACCTCATATGTATCCTTTTCTAAGAAACTATTCCATACATTACTGCAATATTTTCTCTGTTTAAATTCTTAACCTATGTATAACATAAAATTGATGCAAACGTCCACGCACTTTACCCCATATCTCAGCTTACATTCAGGATTTGGGTTTACAGGGATACGTCTACAGAATTTCATAATTCTTCCGTTCATAGTTACTTCTCTTTCCTTCAAGACCTCTTTAATTTTCCTGTAGGCGCTATCTGTCTTTCCCCTAGTGAAATATGCTTCTAAATCCTTACATTTGTCCTCTAACCACTCCTGTTTGTCCATTTGGCGCTTTCTGTCAATTTTATTTTTTAAAAGTTTGTAGTCTCTTTGATCTGCTCCAATCGCTACATATTCATATTTTTTCCTTTCAACAATTAAATTCAATATCTCCTTTGTTCTCGAAGGAATTGTTCTGGCCCTTGTACCTTTATCTACTTGATTTTCGCTGCCTTGACTATTTCATCTCTGAAAGTTACCTATTCGTCTTCTACTGTATTCCTTTCTCCTATTCTTGCTAACTGTTGCCTAATGCTATCTCTGAAACTCTCAACACGGTCTGCTTCTTTCATCTTACCTAGATCCCAACTGCTCAATTTTCTACCTGTTTGCACTGTCTTCTGTTTTAATCTACAACTTATAGCCAATAAATTGTAGGCAGTCTTACAAATTAAAATATGTCCCAGAGTCCATATTCACCTACTATTTTCCCTTCTCTGCCTTTTCTTACTATCGAATTCCAGACTTCCATCACAATTACTGTTGTGGGTTGGCAGGAGACCCAACACCGGGTTACAAGAGGAAGCCGAAAGGCACGCGTTTTAGCTCACGCAGGCTAGCGTGAGGTCTTGAACAGGACAAGGAAATCAGAATTTAGAAAAACGGACGTAGCTGGTGGAATATTTAACTTTAATCCATTAATGGTGAACGTCGGTCTTGACGGTACATAATTACAGTATCAATAGTAACTGGTTCTGGCGCCTTGCTAGGTTGTACCAAATGACGTAGCTGAAGGCTATGCTAACTATCGTCTCGGCAAAGGAGAGCGTAATTTGTCAGTGAACCATCGCTAGCAAAGTCGGCTGTACAACTGGGGCGAGTGCTAGGACGTCTCTCTAGACCTGCCGTGTGGCGGCGCTCGGTCTGCAATCACTGATAGTGGCGACACGCGGGTCCGACGTATACTAACGGACCGCGGCCGATTTAAAGGCTACCACCCAGCAAGTGTGGTGTCTGGCGGTGACACCACAATTACATTTTCGTCTTCCTTAACTATCCTACTAACTGATCTTGCCTCATCAAATATTTTGTCTCTCTCTTCATAATCTGTGGAGCTAGTTGGCATATAAACTTGTACTAACGTAGTATATGTTGACTTCGTGTATATCTTGGTTACAATAATGCGATCATTGTGCTGTTCATAGTAGCTTAGTCGCATTTCCATTTTCTTATTTATTATTAAATCTACTCCTCCATTTTTTATTTACAACCCTGACCATAAGGCCTGTTTCTCGTGCCACCGAACTTCACTAATTACCACAATATCCAGCTTCAACCCATGTATTTTCCTTTTGAAATTTTCCAACCTACATGCGCGATTTAGGGTTGTAGCATTCCACGCTGCGCTATGTAGAACGTTAATTTACCTCCGAAATATTTTAACCAAAAGGACGCCATCATCATTTAACCATACAGTAGAGCTGCATGGGCTCGGGAAATAGTACGGTTGTATTTTCCCCTTGCTTTCTGCTGTTCACAGGATCAGCACAGCAGGGTTGGTTTGGTTGATGTTACAAGGCCAAGTCAGTCAATCATGCAAACTATTGCCCCTGTAACTATTGAAAAGGCTGCTGTCCCTCTTCTGGAACACCACATTTGTCTGGCCTCTCAACAGATACCCCTCCGTTGTGGTTCATCCTGGGGATTGGGGCGAAGGGGGGGGGGGGGGAGTTGGCTGTTGGCTGGAGGGGGCTGTATGATTAAGTCCATAAATTCCTGCTTCAACTCTGAATGCACACCAGTCACCGTAGGGGTAATGTCCTACTCTTGTATTCGGCACGTTGTTACAGCCAGACCACGCTGTTCAGTAACATGGAAAATATCCTCCCTTATGACAACGCATTGTTCCTAGTTTGCTGAAAATAACCTAAAAGTGACTCCTTTACTTCTAATTCTGTGTTTCCTGTGTTAACGTGACGAACGATTTCACTGATTTGATCCATGTTCGAGGTGTCTTCTTGGTGTCAACGATGATACAAAGTTATATCGACTTTTTAATGTCACTGAAAATGTTTTCCTAAACAAGCCAACACAAAAGTGAGATGAAATCGTTTCTGTAGTGGGCGTTGAAATCTTCTAAAACTTAAGCTCGGCTGTTACAGAATGGAGTGTTCTGCCTTGCTCAAGTGCTCTCATAGTACAATATTACGATAGCAGTCTAATAAACTGATGAAAATTTCCTCTGTTTTCTGCCAACATGTGCTCTCTGTGGCCGTGTAATGGAAGATTACGCTTAGCCCAAAACATAGTGACGCATAACAGTCTTTCTAAAATATCTCCATTTTCGTTTTTCTGTTTCAGATGCTGCGTAACATGATCAATCGTTCTGTTGGAAATCAGACTACCTCTTAAGCTTTTCCGTTTTTGAAACAATTCCGATGTTTTTCAGAGGTTTTGTTGGTTATAAACTTTCGGACTACGTTCCCACAATGCTTGAAAACCAAAGACAAATTTAAATAAATTGTTCAAACTTGTGACTATGCTACGGAGTCTACAGCAGAAACAGTACAAACTTTGGTTTTCCGTTGAGTATGCCATCCAGTTTCTCATACGTCTGTCACTATTTTGGTGACTGGTCTAGAACCAATCAGAAGTCAAGTGTCAGTTGACGCATTTTGTCTCTTAAAAGTGCAAGTAATCCAACAGTTTTGAAATGATTCACTTCGTATTTTATTTAATATAACCCTTAGATTTGCTGGAACGGGGGAAACCTGCTGAGATACGTCAGAAAACAAAATATTGTTGCTACTGTTTTTTCTTTTTCACTTGCTCCCTGTTGATCCATAAGCTGTCTTTCAATCTATTTTCGTTTATATCACAGTTACCTACAGGATTTTCTACATTCCTCTGAGCTCTTCATTTTCTCCGTCCATGTCTTCCCTAACTTTTACCTCATTTTTGTCACTGCTGTCAGTTTTTTCGCTGTCTACTAACTCAGTCTGGGATTGAGATAATTTTACGCCTTCTTTCGTTTGATTTTAGTGAGGTGTGGTCTGAATGGTTGTTGCTGACGCGAAAGGTTTAACAAATTTCACGACTGAGCTGACCACCGACTGGTCACCAGAACTTCGGCTCTCTGGTTTTTCTTTGCTTTGCTCCATCTGGACGGTGTCATGTTTAAAAAACTATCACATATTCTTACGGGAGAGAGTACTAGATAAATTTAGAAGAAAAGTTCGTATAGAGACACGTCTGGAAGGCAACACTTGTTGAGATGTGTGCGAATCTGTCCTCTGAGTCACATCTGTCCGTTATGTGAAAGCAGACACTACGGATATTGTTCCATGTGGTTGTCACGCACCCTGACAGACCGTTCAGCACTTGTTTGTAGAGCATCTCCTCTCTTTCGAATACATATGGATCCAGTCGGACTGCATCACATAAACTGGTCACACGCTCCTGTAACATCTGTACATTGCCTAAGTGATGGGCATACACCAGTGTCTTCAAACATCCCTGAAGCTAGAAATCTGACGGATTCAGGCACATAATGAGGTTAATGAAAATGGTGATAACGAGAACTGTGAAGTGTTGGAATAGGTCGTAAGTGTGTGTGTGTGTGTGTGTGTGTGTGTGTGTGTGTGTGTATGTGTGTGTGTGTGTGTGGTGGATTTAGTGTCTGTTCTTTATGTTCCGATTAGGTTTCACACTAATATTACTTTACAACTTTAAAGCTTTAAAATGATACAATTGTCACTGCTTAAATATGAAAATTTTGTGAAATAACATTAATAATAATACATTCTTACAGATTAATTGATACTTCATACCTTAATTTGGTACATTATTTTTTCGTAGAAAGGATAGAATGTTGAGACTTTGTGAAAAGAAATTCAGACCTATTAGACTGGTAGTTTTTTGATTTTCACAAAGATCTATTTTTCTCAAAACTTTGTTTCTGTGCTTTGGGCCCCTATGGCTCTCAGTACCTCATTTATTTTAGTCAATAAGTGGATTTGGTCTATGATAAAAACGAAATAATTGTAAATTCCTTAACCACAAGCAACATTTACTTATTACTGTGTAAAATAAAGAAAACGTCCGTACGCAGTGTTTCAGAACTATAAAACAAAATGTTTTGTAGCATTAAGCTTCACTCCGCCTAAACATTTCGTGCATAAAGCGTTGGAAGGAATTTTGCACACTATTTCCTTGAATACTAGTTAACTTTTGAGCTAGGGCAGATGCAGCATCTCTCCACTTTCTTCAATGTTGGTTGTAACATTATGTGATTGCCTTAAAATTTTAAATCATTCACTAATCGATCAGTCGCTCGTCAACAGCTGCAGTTAGCAAATAATGTTGCGAGAATGTAAAAGGTGAACGACCTGTGACGTAACTTGTTTATTGTCGAAGCGCCGTCAGATATGCAGTGAGTTACTGACTTTGAAAACCACGGCGCGAAAAACGGACAGAAGAAGAACACTTTTACACATTCTTTTGATGTACGAGATATTCTCGATGAACAGTTAGTCAGTTACTCTTTTTTCTCTTGTCTTTTGTAACTTGTGTCGGACGCGCATGTCTTGCCCCCGTATTATTATTGCGAAAAAAAAAAAAAGGTTCAAATGGCTCTGAGCCCTATGGGACTTAACTGCTGAGGTCATCAGTCCCCTAGAACTTAGAACTACTTAAACCTGACGAACCTAAGGGCATCACACACATCCATGCCCGAGGCAGGACTCGAACCTGCGACCGTAACGGTCGAGCGGCTCCGGACTGCAGCGCCTAGAACCGCTCGGCCACACTGGCCGGCTATTGTTAAAAATAATATTATTTTAGTGTAAAGTAAAAGTGCAATACTAAAAGTGCAATACTGCATAGCAGTAGATTTATTGTGCGACGTGTATGTGAATACGTCAAAGGAATTATTTTCATTAGGAGAAGAGAAGTGCGAGTCAAAACGGCACCCAAATTAAATCCTTCTTTCAGTGTAAGTTCATGTATTAATTGCCATAAATTCAGAGTTAAATGGAACTGGTGTATGGACTATTTATTTAGTATAGAATCTATGTCTCACTCCTTCATGAAGTTATTTAATTTTCTTTATGTTTCTGCCAAATAGAGAGTTCACAGTCACGAATTCTTTCGTCGAAATCGGACGGAAGTTGCATGCGGCGAAAAATTTTCTCCGCACCATATTCTACTGGTAAATGCATGGTAAACTACGGTCCCTTAGGAAATTCATGTTGAGCAATCCAAAAATAATTATATTTTGAATAGGCATTTACTCTCCTCTACAACGCAACTTCCGACTGATCAGACGATCCAACAAGAAACAGCCGCACAGGGTCGGCGTTCGCAAATATATTTCCACCGCTGATTATAGCTATATGTTACAGCACAAAAGTAAACATTTTGTTATAATTAGAGACTACGAACGGGGACATTTATAACTGTATGTTTATGTATACGCATTACGTAAACATATCGTTATAATTGGCGCACGAACAGGGACGCGAATAAATAAATAAATAAATAAAAACTCTCAAAGGAATAAAAATTTATATAAGGTACGCGTTGTGGCAATATTCATAAAGAATTGTAGGTAATCATCAAGGACCATCCAAAAAAATTTACATCGAGCGAAAGAAACGAGATAATCAGAGAATATTACGGAAGAGAGTTTTTTTTTTTTTTTTTTTTGGAACAGAATTTGTGCGGAAATCTAGTTGAAACGCCCAAGGCAATCATCAGCAACGTAAGTTAAAATTTCGTTAGCCGTAGCCAAGCTCCCTTAATTTCAGCCGACAGTAATCAATTTGTGACGATCTTTAGTAGTTGCAGTAAAAATTTGCTTTGAATTCAGTAGACTGGTAATTTCCTTAAGTATTGTTTAAATTCCATTGTTGTGTATTGCATATCTCTTGTTTTTAAATGTACGCTGCCTGTTCACGGAGCTGACCAGCCTTAGTTTTCATTTATTTTGACCAGTGTGCAGCCATACTTTCTTTACGGTCCAGAATAGTCTCTTGTCCTCGTGACGTGCAACTCCCCACATTCCGATCTTCTGACGTAGCAGTGACAACCGACTCGCAACCGATAAATTACATCTCTGTCGACAGCTGACGGCCGTAGCGCAAACGAACTTCATTGACTTACTGTTTGTAAATAAATGGGCTATGGCAGACGATAAAATGTCATCACTAGATTCAAATGAACAGAATGAAACGAGTGAATTGTCGCGTCGCTTACGGTCCTGCAGGATAATTAGTAGGGCTGAGACACCAATCGAAACAATTGTAGAAAGTGAAGTGGGAAATCTGATGGACTTTGGTGCCTCACACCATAATGTTACCGGTACTGAACTAGACAATGCCAGCATAGTTTCTGCCACTAGTACTCGTAGCCATATACCGGTTACAAGGGAGGCAGGTGAAAGCAATTCAGGGGTAGTGACAGACGATGTATTCAAACAGCTACTGAATCAAATAAGTCAAATGATGCAGGATGGAAATCGCCAAATGGTGAATTCCATTAAAATGATTTGAAAGACGATAATCGTCAAATGAAAGAGGAAAATAGACAAATGTTAGACTCGCTCGAAGATAAACTTTCTACAGTATGCGAAGAAATAAAAACTGTTAGAGAAAACGTAGCCAAAGAAGTAGCAAAGCAAGTTAAGGATGCTGTTTCTCAAATGCGAAGTGGAATAATTTTCGAACTGAATGACACTTTAGCTACCATGCAAAGCGAGACAGCTGACATCCGAAACGCAACCAAGAATCTTGACTTCTTATAACCGGAATTTTGACGACTGTAATCCTAGATACAGGTGCAAATATTAATGCTATGTCCTCATGTTTCTATAAGCAATCTAGTACATTTCTTAAAATTCCAACATCACCCGCCCAAGGATGTTCAATAACAGGAGCCATAGGCTCCCAGACACAAAAGGTCAGTATACAAGCTTGGGTACCACTGGAGATTCAATCAATAACCATCATATGTATTTTCCTCGTTGTCAAGAATTTGGCAGTGCCATGTCTCTTGGGAATGGATTTTCTACGACGATATAGAGCCCGAATAGGTCTTTATACAGGCATTTGCACACTGTTACTACAGCAGACAGAAGTTGCACTGGAGTTAGTGAAAGAAAGAGTAAAAAACTTTGGCACTTGTAATAGCATTAGATTACAAAGGATAGGCAGAAAACCTCCTTGTCGTAATCATTTCAAATTGTTCTTTGGTAACTGTGATACATTTAATGATACAATAACAGTCAGTGACTTACCCTCTCAGCAGGAAATAACCAATAAGACTGCAGAATCAACAGTGTTATCCGAACCTCAGCGACAGGAATTATTCAAGTTGTTGTCACACTATATCAACGTGTTTTCAAAACGACCTGGTATTATAAAATACTATGAATATACCATGGAAGTGGTGCCGCATCAAACTTTCTGTCGCACGACATATCCCATACCGTATGCAAGAAGGCAGTTCGTAATGAAATTAGGAAAATGCTGAACTGGAAAGTCATAGAGTGTTCTAATTCGCCATATAGTAGCTCCTTGTTGACGATTTTGAAACAGGATAACACCGTACGACTCGTACTTGACGCACGAAACATAAATAAAATTGTTGTGCCGGTACGAACGAGACCTAAAGCGATTGAAGTACACCTGCACAGACTTTATGGAATTAAATATTCGAGTAGCATAAATTTGAAAATGTCATTTTGGCAAGTTAGACTAAATCCTAACTCACGAAAGTATACGGCATTTATCTTCGCCGGCAGATCCTATCAATTTCAGGTCATGCCTTTTGGATTGAATGTTAGTTCTGGAGTATTCATCTCCGTCCTAGATCATGTTCTTGGTCCAGATCTTATTGATGAAGTCACTCTCTACGTTGATGATCTTTTAATTGCATCTAAAACCTGGGAAGGCCACGTTGAACTAATACAGAAAGTGTTTCAGCGATTCCTGGAATACGGAGTCACTGCCAACTTGCAAAAGTCACACTTTGGCCGAGCCGAAATCAAATTCTTAGGACACGTCATTTCATCTGACGGATTCCGTCCCGATCAGGCTAAGCTAAGTTCAATTAAAAATTGTCCTATCCCATCTTCAAAACGACAACTTAAAGCTTATCTTGGACTCGCTTCATTCTTCAGAAAATTTTTACCAAAGCAAGTAACGAACAACCCTGATCTATTGAAATTGTTAAAGAAAAATACTCAGTGGAATTGGACAGACGACTGTCAAAAGGCATTCGTCGATATCAAAGAAGCTTGGTTAAATAGCAACATTCCTTATCATCCAGATATGGAAAAGGAATTTTGTGTGTCATCTGACGCAAGTTTTCAGGCGTTAGGTGCATGTCTCTTCAAGATCCATGAAGCCAATGGAAAACGAGACATCGGAGTAATTAGTTTTGCTAGTAGGGTTTTTACAGAAACCGAACGATCCTATTCTGTTACTGAATTGGAAGCTCTTGCAGTAGTTTGGGCTTTCAAGAGATTCAACTACTACATCAATGGAAAGAAAATCAAAGTCTGTTCTGATCATCATGCTCTTAGTTTTCTTCTGACGTGTAAACTCTTACATCCTCGCTTAACGAGGTGGTGTCTTTTCTTACAGGAACATGACTTCGAAATAATCTATATAAAAGGCAAACATAACAATATTGCGGATGCTCTAACTCGCATGCCTGAAGGCTCTTCGGACAGTACTGAACTTTTGGAACAAATGTCAAATTACAGAATTCTTTTGATGAAGGATCCAATACATCGGAAATATTTTCTTGATCTTTGTAACCTGATTGTCCAATTGCAAGAAACTGATCCAAAATGGAGAGGTGTGAAACAGATCCTCGAAACTAATCCTACCCATCGCATGTGCAAATATTACAAATTGCATAATCAAGTTCTTTTCCGCCGAACATCATTGTCATCAGAAAATTGGCTAGTATGCATTTCGCAGGAATATGTAGAAAACTTACTCTGGTATACACATATTTCGTGGGGACACTTTGGTCCAGAAAAGTGTAAGCGTAAAATAGCAAAGTACCGCTACATCCTTAACCTTCATAGCAGAATTCACAAACTCTTGAAACACTAAATCATTTGTCAAAAGACAAAACCTTTTAAACTCTCGAATATACTGCCTTTGAATCCTATTATCACAGAGAAACCTAGACAAATCCTAGGCATAGATTTGGCAGGACCCCTCCCACGAGGTCGTGGAGGACTAAGGTACCTTGTAGCTGTCATTGATCTATTTACCAAACATTTTAGATTGTACGCTATGAGATCTGCAAACACTCAACTAATCATCAATCGTTTAGAACGTGACTACTTTCCAAGATTCGGAAAACCTGAATAAATTCTCTCAGACAATGGGTCTAACTTTGTCTGCAAAAGATGGAGACTTTTCCTTGCTGGTCATCAAATTAGGAAAATCCTTATCTCCAAGTTTAGACCGCAGCCGAACCAGACTGAGCGGGTGTTCAAGGAGTTTAATCGTTTTATTCGTACTTATATACCAAATCAGCAGACCCGCCGGGTTGACTTTGTGTCACCTTTCGAGGAAATTGTGAATAATCTACCACACCTGTCTATTGGTTTCACTCTGAGTGAGTTGATGTCTTTTGACCAAGAGAAAAATGAATGGGTTATTTCAATTCCTAAGTGTAACAACACAAACGCTAGTTTAGACGCCAGAATAAGACAAATTCTAACAACGTTGACCACCTAAGCCAATTTACGGAATAAGGCGTATGACAAACACATTAATAAGGTGTTAACTTATAAAGCAGGCGAAAAGGTCTTGCTAAAAACACACTTTAAACCGTCGTTGCTCTTACGCAAAAGTCGAAAATGGCAAAGTCTTTTTGATGGATCTTACGAGATCCTTCGAATACCGCACACAGGTTGTTATCTGATTTCTGATCCCGCAAATGGAAAAATAAAAGGGTTATACCATCACTCTGATCTGACTTAGTTAAAAAATAGGCTTAGAATAAATTACACGACCGTGAGTCTATCTTGCTATACAGCAGAGAATTTAAAATATGTTATCTTGAGCCATAATTTAAGTACAGACAAGCTCATAGATTTAAAAAAAAATTCTTGTTTAACAAAGAAAGTGATCAAGAACTCTACTTTTAAGCTTTAATTTTAAGGAGATAATATTTAAGAGAGAAAAATGAAATATAAAGCTAAGGATGTGCCTAACAAGCCGGCTTCTGCGATATGAAATGGTAAAGAAGTGAAAATAAAACATAGTATGTAAGAAATTTTTTTTTAAGTTCAAGGAGCAATGATCGAGAAACGAAATTTATTTTCGTCAAGAACAACGGTCGCTTGACAATTATTGGTGATCCCACTAAAAAGGGCAACAAGTAACTAGTTTCTAAGTCAGCTGTGTCTAGATTAAGTTCTAATGTACATAGGAATCTGGAACAGGTTCATCTCTGCATTAAAATAACGTAATTTTTACGAAGCATGTGAGTTACTTGTAAGTACCAACATGACCACGAAAGCGCTACCCTTCAGCTAGATAAACAAAGTAGCATCAATTGTAATTGCAATACGCAGGTCAGATACATTCAGAGCTATAAGTGAAATAAATACCAAGCATAAGAGCGCAAGTGACAAGGACAAAGCAATGATGACTTAAGGTCATTTATAGAGATCAATGCAGTGTAGCGCAAGGAGGCGTCAAATCGAGAATAAAATGACAATGAAACCGCCGCCAAAACAAAGCAGCTAGTTCTTAATTGCAGCGCGTACGCAGACGTACGGCGTAAACGGAAATAAATTTCTAAGTCATAAGGAACAAGTAGTTGTTTGTTAGATTTTCTTCTATGTACTATTATATGTCTTTCTTCTGAATTTGTGTAAATATCCTAACCCATCTTCAACTTTTGTAGTCCTGTCTTCCTCAGTTGCGTGTAATATTACGATATATTGATAATTTTTACTTATGGACCGTCTGACAGCAACTGAATAAAACACAATTTTAGTGCCATACGCGTTTCGCCTTTATTTTCTGCAAGGCATCATCAGTGGCATGTTGCGTGGACAGTTTCTTACATATGACGCTCCTGTTGCATTTTTGGTGTTGTTCTTCTTCTTATGAACGCCAATTTGCGGTTTTTTCCACATTCCACAGCACTATGCACTGAACGCTTGTTTTAATGCAATGTTTTGGTTTCTGTTGCCGACAGAAACCCAAACTTTCATACGTCGTCAGTTATGTGTCTGCAACCTGCACTCGTACATTCATTACCTACTTTTCCGTCCGGAGGATAAATATGATATTGCAGTGCCTGTATTATTCAGAAGTATGATCCATAGTTCATTCGGACATGCATGCATGTCCACAGAAACTTTGCATCATACTTCTGAACAATACAGGCACTGCAATATCGTATGTATACTGAGGTGAAAAAAGTCGTGGGACGGCTCCTAACATCGGCCTGGACCTCCTTAGACCGGCGTAGTGATGCAACAGGGCGCGTCATGGACTCAAGAAGTCGGTGGAAGTCCCCTGCAAAAATACTGGGCAGTGTTATCTCTATAGCCGCCCATAATTACGAAGGCGTCGCCGATGCAAGGTTTTGTGCAAGGACTGACCTCTAGATTATGGCCTATAAATATCCGATGGGATTCATGCCGGGCGATGTGGGCGGCCGAATCATTCGCTCAAACTGTCTAGAATGTTCTTCAAACCAATCGCGAACAATTGTTGCCCAGTGACAGGTCACATTATCATCCACAAAAATTCCATCGTTATTTGGGAACATGAAGTCCTTGAACAGCTGCAAATGGTCTCCAAGAAACCGATCATAACCACATCCAGTCAAAGATTGATTCCATTGCATGTAAACACAGTCCACACCATTATGGAGCCACCGCTGGCTTGCAGAGTTCCTTGTCGAGAACTTGGGTCCGTGGCTCAGTGGGGTCTCCGCCACACTCGAACCCTCCCATCAGCTCTTACATCTACATCTACATCTATACTCCGCGAGCCACCTTACGGTGTGTGGCGGAGGGTACTTATTGTACCACTATCTGATCCCCCCTTCCCTGTTCCATTCACGAATTGTGCGTGGGAAGAACGACTGCTTGTAAGTCTCCGTATTTGCTCTAATTTCTCGGATCTTTTCGTTGTGATCATTACGCGAGATATATGTGGGCGGTAGTAATATGTTGCCCATCTCTTCCCGGAATGTGCTCTCTCGTAATTTCGATAATAAACCTCTCCGTATTGCGTAACGCCTTTCTTGAAGTGTCTGCCACTGGAGCTTGTTCAGCATCTCCGTAACGCTCTCGCGCTGACTAAATGTCCCCATGACGAATCGCGCTGCTTTTCGCTGGATCATTTCTATCTCTTCTATTAATCCAACCTGGTAAGGGTCCCATACTGATGAGCAATACTCAAGAATCGGACGAACAAGCGTTTTGTAAGCTACTTCTTTCGTCGATGAGTCACATTTTCTTAGAATTCTTCCTATGAATCTCAACCTGGCGCCTGCTTTTCCCACTATTTGTTTTATGTGATCATTCCACTTCAGATCGCTCCGGATAGTAACTCCTAAGTATTTTACGGTCGTTACCGCTTCCAATGATTTACCACCTATGGCATAATCGTACTGGAATGGATTTCTGCCCCTATGTATGCGCATTATATTACATTTACCTACATTTAGGGAAAGCTGCCAGCTGTCGCACCATTCATTAATCCTCTGCAGGTCTTCCTGGAGTACGTACGAGTCTTCTGATGTTGCTACTTTCTTGTAGACAACCGTGTCATCTGCAAATAGCCTCACGGAGCTACCGATGTTGTCAACTAAGTCATTTATGTATATTGTAAACAATAAAGGTCCTATCACGCTTCCTTGCGGTACTCCCGAAATTACCTCTACATCTGCAGATTTTGAACCGTTAAGAATGACATGTTGTGTTCTTTCTTCTAGGAAATCCTGAATCCAATCACAAACCTGGTCCGATATTCCGTAAGCACGTATTTTTTTCACTAAACGTAAGTGCGGAACCGTATCAAATGCCTTCCTGAAGTCCAGGAATACGGCATCAATCTGCTCGCCAGTGTCTACGGCACTGTGAATTTCTTGGGCAAATAGGGCGAGCTGGGTTTCACATGATCTCTGTTTGCGGAATCCATGTTGGTTATGATGAAGGAGATTTGTATTATCTAAGAACGTCATAATACGAGAACACAAAACATGTTCCATTATTCTACAACAGATTGACGTAAGTGAAATAGGCCTATAATTATTCGCATCTGATTTATGACCCTTCTTGAAAATGGGAACGACCTGTGCTTTCTTCCAGTCGCTAGGTACTTTACGTTCTTCCAGAGATCTACGATAAATTGCTGATAGAAAGGGGGCAAGTTCTTTAGCATAATCACTGTAGAATCTTAAGGGTATCTCGTCTGGTCCGGATGCTTTTCCGCTACTAAGTGATAGCAGTTGTTTTTCAATTCCGATATCGTTTATTTCAATATTTTCCATTTTGGCGTCCGTGCGACGGCTGAAGTCAGGGACCGTGTTACGATTTTCCGCAGTGAAACAGTTTCGGAACACTGAATTCAGTATTTCTGCCTTTCTTCGGTCGTCCTCTGTTTCGGTGCCATCGTGGTCAACGAGTGACTGAATAGGGGATTTAGATCCGCTTACCGATTTTACATATGACCAAAACTTTTTAGGGTTCTTGTTTAGATTGTTTGCCAATGTTTTATGTTCGAATTCGTTGAATGCTTCTCTCATTGCTCTCTTTACGCTCTTTTTCGCTTCGTTCAGCTTTTCCTTATCAGCTATGATTCGACTACTCTTAAACCTATGGTGAAGCTTTCTTTGTTTCCGTAGTACCTTTCGTACATGATTGTTATACCACGGTGGATCTTTCCCCTCGCTTTGGACCTTAGTCGGTACGAACTTATCTAAGGCGTACTGGACGATGTTTCTGAATTTTTTCCATTTTTGTTCCACATCCTCTTCCTCAGAAATGAACGTTTGATGGTGGTCACTCAGATATTCTGCGATTTGTGCCCTATCACTCTTGTTAAGCAAATAGATTTTCCTTCCTTTCTTGGCATTTCTTATTACACTTGTAGTCATTGATGCAACCACTGACTTATGATCACTGATACCCTCTTCTACATTCACGGAGTCGAAAAGTTCCGGTCTATTTGTTGCTATGAGGTCTAAAACGTTAGCTTCACGAGTTGGTTCTCTAACTATCTGCTCGAAGTAATTCTCGGACAAGGCAGTCAGGATAATGTCACAAGAGTCTCTGTCCCTGGCTCCAGTTCTGATTGTGTGACTATCCCATTCTATACCTGGTAGATTGAAGTCTCCCCCTATTACAATAGTATGATCACGAAACTTCTTCACGACGTTCTGCAGGTTCTCTCTGAGGCGCTCAACTACTACGGTTGCTGATGCAGGTGGCCTATAGAAGCATCCGACTATCATATCTGACCCACCTTTGATACTTAACTTAACCCAGATTATTTCACATTCGCATTCGCTAATAACTTCACTGGATATTATTGAATTCTTTACTGCTATAAATACTCCTCCACCATTGGCGTTTATCCTATCCTTGCGGTATATATTCCATTCTGTGTCTAGGATTTCGTTACTGTTCACTTCCGGTTTTAACCAACTTTCCGTTCCTAATACTATATGCGCACTATTTCCTTCAATAAGAGATACTAATTCAGGAACCTTGCCCTGGATACTCCTGCAGTTTACCAATATTACGTTAACTTTTCCTGTTTTTGGTCTCTGAGGACGGACGTTCTTTATCAACGATGATAATGTTCTCTCTGGTAAGCCGTCAGGTATTTTATCGTTTCGCCCAAGGGGGGGTCCCTCTAACCTAAAAAACCCCCGTGTGCACGCCACACGTACTCTGCTACCCTAGTAGCTGCTTCCGGTGTGTAGTGCACGCCTGACCTGTCTAGGGGGGCCCTACAGTTCTCCACCCAATAACGGAGGTCGATGAATTTGCAACCATTATAGTCGCAGAGTCGTCTGAGCCTCTGGTTTAGACCCTCCACACGGCTCCAAACCAGAGGACCGCGATCGACTCTGGGCACTATGCTGCAGATATTAAGCTCAGCTTGCACTCCGCGTGCGATGCTGGTTGTCTTCACCAAATCAGCCAGCCGCCGGAAGGAACCAAGGATGGCCTCAGAACCCAAGCGGCAGGCGTCATTCGTTCCGACATGTGCTACTATCTGCAGCCGGTCACACCCAGTGCGTTCAATAGCTGCCGGAAGGGCCTCCTCCACATTACGGACGAGACCCCCCGGCAAGCACACCGAGTGCACACTGGCATTCTTCCCCGACCTACCCGCTATTTTCCTGAGGGGCTCCATAACCCGCCTAACGTTGGAGCTCCCTATAACTAATAGGCCCGCCCTCTGTGACTGTCGGGACCTTGCCGGAGAATCGGCCACTGGCCCAACAGGCGAGGCATCCTTACCTACTGAAATGGTAACTGATCGACCAGGCCACGGTTTTCCAGTCGTCTAGTACCCAACCGATACAGTCAGTAGACCAGGATAGGCGCTGCAGGCGGTGTTTTCCTGTTAGCAAATGAACTCTCATCCATCGTCTGCTGCCATATCCCATAAACGCCAGATTCCGAGGCACAGTCCTGACGGCTACGTTAATCGTACGTCAGCCATTGTTTTCTGTGATCACTCCATACAGTCTTGCTTGTCTGTTAGCACCGACAGTTCCATGCATAAGCTACTGCTCTCGGTCGTTAAGTAAATGTCGTTTTTTCCTAGCTCCATTTGTGAGTATAATACGAAAGAAAATGACTAGTAGTGATACATGGTGGGCTCTGACATATACCATGTGGATGTGTTGTCAGTGGTGAGGTAATGCCTGAAATCTGGTACTCTTGGAACACTCTTGTCACTGTGTATCTCGGAATATTCAATTCCTTGACAGTATCCGAACCTGAATGTCCCATGCGTGTAGCTCTAACTACCACTCGGCGTTCAAAGTCTGCTGATTCCGGGCCATAATCACGTAGGACATCTGTCCGTCCATGTGAATGTCTTGTGTAGAAATGAAAGCTCCGCCAATGCCCTGTCCTTTTATAGCTTTTGTACGCGCTACTGGTGTCATCTGTATAAGTACATATCGCTATTCCACGAATTTTGTCACCTTGGAGTATATAGTAGTATATAGTAGCACGTGTAAAGCTTATGTCGGTTTGTCCAGCACTGTAACTGATAACAACTAGTGCGAGATAGAACTTGTAAAACCTCGTATACTGTCTTGGCTCGAACCTAAACACTGACGTTGGAGGATTTAGTATGCTGCAGAATTGCTGTCATATGTTTGTAAAATGCAGTGGCCAGTCATTCACATTTATCTACTGTACCGTTTTCGATCCTTCCACCGCGTTTTTCTTTCTTTTGAGAACTTTAGTAGAGACTATGAATATGATTGTACTATTTCCGTGTGTCCGTTGGGCAGGCCAAATTCTCAAGTGTCTGGTGTGACGACTGAGTAATTACCATAGCATTTCTTTTTTATGGGAGACTTTTGTTATGCCCGGGACAAAGGGTGCTCATTCCCCCAGTCATAAAGTTTAGGAGATCCTTTACGGCATTTATAAACCAGAATATTACCTTCGTTATTTCTTATCCGTGTGTTCGTGATCGTAAGATTTCCCAATGCTGTAAAAGAAACGTCCATTTATCATCAGAATTAGGTAACATTCGCAGCGTGGGTACTCTTTATGCACTGATTTGACAGAAGCTTGAGTGCCAGGGAACATTTACTGGTGACACGGCCGCAAGAAGCTGACTGTACCAATAACTTTGCTGTTGGAGTCATTTAATGCAGGAGTGGCGTTGACTCCAAAAATGTGGGAATCTTCCTGGGGCGAGATCTGGACTCTGTGGAAGATGTACAAGGGCGTCCCAGTTCAGCTGCTGCAGCGCACTTGAAACAACCTTGGCAAAGACTGAGAGGGCGCACATACGATTAATTATGAAATAATAAACAGTTCAGTTAGTTTTCATCTGAACACCACTTGTACATCACATAACTGTCAAAATTTATTTAAAAGTTTCTGAATTAAATTTTATTGTGTCATACTTAAGTACATATGTCCTGCGTCTATGTACAAAATATTTTTTATTGAACACATTCTGTTTTAATACATGTAATAAAAGACCATAATGTGAACAAGGTTATAAGGTCTCGAAGTTTTAAAAGCGAAATTTGATATTTATTTAACGAACAGATACTTTGGTGATAAGGTCGAAGATTCTAATAGTATATAGTTTTATAACAATTAATGTTTCGATTAGAAATGTGCGGTGATTAGGAAACTACTAATGTTTAGAACGTATATGCACGAAGCCACGAATTATATAAGCACTCAAAATGCGCCAGTGCGACAGCCAGCTGACACATAACCTACACTTCATTTGCCTGCGTCATGTGAACAATTTTCGAGTCTTTAAGCATAGTTAGCTTTTGTCACGTAAACATGAGATTCTGTGTTGTGTTTTCAATATGTACGATGTTATGAAAACACATGAAAGTCTGTCAACAAAATGATACTTTTTGGAATAAATATGTTCTTGTCTGCCCACATCAAATGAATGTCGTTTTGGAGAAAAAGTAACACGAATAAATATTCAAAAATCATATAAATGCAGCATTCACCCCACACAGACACTGATGCCATGGTGTGCAACAAATAATATTCAACACCATGAGAGAAGACAGATATTGTCTTCAGAAACTTGTAATTATCAGTCTCCTACATTATTTTCAGTGTCAAATAGTGGTTTTCCATCCACCTGACTTTCAGGAAGACTGAAGTGAATTTTATATACCTTAATATATACCTTAGTTTGGGAATGACATTTATAATTGTGTTTGCTCACCTGGGATATCTAGAATGCTTAGATACCATGTCGTACGAATAAATACTAATAATTTCAAGATTGTATAATCTAGGCTTATACAAGTATATGGTCCATTTGTAATTATGTGAGAACTAAAGCTGAAACATAGTTAAGTAAACCAGACATAAAATTTCATCTTCTTTTTATTAAATATCCCAATGAAACGCGAATATTTAATAAATTACGTCTGCCTGAGTCAACCCTTTAACAAAAGTCTAACTATATAAGTACGTTGATATATGAGAATAATAGGAGCAATCGACATTTTCCACACATGAAAAGGAGGTTACTCGACGCGAGAAACTCGTTGACTCGAAAAGACAACAGTAGGCGATGGACTAGCATCATCGATATAATGCTTACAGTATTGCCTGTGTATCGTTAACGAATAATGCACTGAACAAAACACCTACATTCACATTAAAAAGTAAATATGGTCACGGAAACTACATACACAATTTCGACCCATACTGGGAACGGGAACCACATTTGATTAAAACCATGCTCGGATATCCTTCGTGCATGTCCCAGAAGGCAGGCACGGGACTAAACCTAGTAAACCGTGAGGCTCAACTTTTACTACAGTCACCTTCTTCCGAAATGAAATCTACCTCACTGTTTATACAGGAACAACCCAGGTAGCTCCCTCTCCATTTGCGGGTAGAATAGGAAAGGTAATTACTAGCAACCTCTACCATGATGTACACCTTTATTTGAGCTGCGTGTTTGTGTATGTGTGTGTAGAACCTGTGAGTTACAGAAAAATATTCAGATATATTACGTAAGCAAATTATTTGCAAATTAGTGTGGCTGTTATTTTGCAGAGTATTGTGTAATTTTTCTTGCGCTACCACAGTTTAGTCCCATTCCATGTTAAAATGGGCTCCATGAAGTTTGAGCATATTGACATAAAGGAAACGGAATCCCCTTGGCCTTCAAATTTATAAATGCAAAAATTTACATCTAGACAAAAACAAAAAAAATTGCATCCAGAAGAAATGGTCAGATGTCGATGTAACTTCGTCTGTGCACGCATCATTAGCTCATATGTAAATGACTGGAGTAGCAGATGCCTTTGACATGTAGAATGGCCACCAAACACCATTACTTTCATCTGCGTTTAGTGGTATAGTGTAGTTACGAGCGTGGACAGCACCTGATGCTTAGTGATCACTGTCAAGGAAACGGAGAAACTGCGCACATGTTTAAGACAGCGCTGTCGCCACGCCATATAACTTGAAGGCGTCTCACGGTGGATCTCTGTTTGTCCTGTTAACTGAATTGTGGTGCATACAGATTTGTGGGGTATTCGGATGTTACAGCAGACAGATGTTGGACATGCAGTGGAACAGGGAAGCAGTACTCACCGTCTAAGCTCTGGTTGGCAACAGCTGGCCATCACAAGAAATGAGAGCCGTGAGGTACACCAGGCATTTCGTAAATTCTTGAGGGTATTTTTGTTCCCTTTTTTGCAAGCACAAAAATGTGTGATTTTTTTCACCAGACGCGTTTAGTTTTAGTTTTATTGAGGTAAAGCATCATTAGTGGTCTGCCATTAAGTTATTTGCATTTTGACCTACCTGTAGATCGAAAAACAGTTCGTTAAGAATATGTTGATTTGTACTTACGGCGATTTTCGCTCTATTTCTCGCTTGGATGTGGAAATGCCGTCTGCTAGGTCTGCTAGCACATCGTTGTTTTCCTGCGTTGGACACCGAGCCCTTCGGTCTAATTTTTAGTTGTCCTGCAACACTATGCATTTCCTATGTTTTTCACAGCACACTCCTATGCACACCACTATATTCTGTTTGTTTTTGTACTTCTGAGTTGTGGTTTGTGTTGTGGAATGTTGCCAACACTTCCACTTTCCACTACTTTGTCCTTGACCTACAACCTTTTTCCTTTTTTTTTCTTCTTTTCTTTTCTTTTCTTCTCTTCTCTTTCTTTATAACATTATTGTATGTGTGTAATTCTATTTAACTATGTTCCTGTGTATTTATATGCTGTGTAAGAGCAGAGAAAGAATAACGATGGAGGGCCCCTTTTTTTCCAGTGAGGGGAGGGAGAAACCATGATGACTGGACATAAGGGTATAGCAGTGTGGTGGAGTGTGAGTTAGGGAGAAGGTGTGGAGCAAGAAGTAACATGAAATTGTGAGTGCGGGGGGGGGGGGGGGGGGGCGCTTGTGTGAGAGTGGGAGTGGGTGAAGGATGGAAAAAGGCTATTTTCTTTTTCATGTAATTTCATCAATTATTTTATGTACAGTCTGGTTTCCAATATTTATTTGGCCATTGAGCAACGGTTCATTTTGTGTTAATGCTTCTTGTAGGTGGACGTTTTCTTGAAAAGGGAGGAGAAGTCTGTCTTCTTTGATTTTTGTGATATTCATATCTTTTCTCAATATTGAATGGTCTATGACATTCTTCTTTTTGATGGTCTGCTAATGTTGAATGGTTTGTGCTGTATTTATATGCTCTGCTGTTTTCTAAAATGTACATACAAGGGCGATGTACTTGAGCACAATATTATGGAAATGGAAGAGGACTGAAAGACCTAAGTCGAAACAAGGCCCCAGGAGTAGACAACATTCCATTAGAACTACTGACGGCCTTGGGAGAGCCAGTCCCGACAAAACTCTACCATCTGGTGAGCAAGATGTATGAAACAGGCGAAATACACTCAGACTTCAAGAAGAATATAATAATTCCAATCCCAAAGAAAGCAGGTGTTGACAGATGTGAAAATTACCGAACTATCAGTTTAGTAAGTCACAGCTGCAAAATACTAGCGCGAATTCTTTACAGACGAAATGGAAAAACTGGTATAAGCTTACCTCGGGGAAGATCAGTTTGGATTCCGTAGAAATGATGGAACACGCGAGGCAATACTGACCTTACGACTTATCTTAGAAGAAAGATTAAGGAAAGGCAAACCTACGTTTCTAGCATTTGTAGACTTAGAGAAAGCTTTTGACAATGTTGATTGGAATACTCTCTTTCAAATTCTGAAGGTGGCAGGGGTAAAATACAGGGAGCGAAAGGCTATTTACAATTTGTACAGAAACCAGATGGCAGTTATAAGAATCGAGGGGTATGAAAATGATGCAGTGGTTGGGAAGGGAGTGAGACTGGGTTGTAGTCTCTCCCGATGTTATTCAATCTGTATATTGAGCAAGCAGTGAAGGAAACAAAAGAAAAATTCGGAGTAGGTATTAAAATCCATGGAGAAGAAATAAAAACTTTGAGGTTCGGCTATGACATTGTAATTCTGTCAGAGACAGCAAATTACTTGGAAGAGCAGTTGAACGGAATGGATCAACAAAAGCAAAACAAGGATAATGGAATGTAGTCGAATTAAGTCGGGTGATGCTGAGGGAATTAGATTAGGAAATGAGACACTTAAAGTAGTAAAGGAGTTTTGCTATTTGGAGAGCAAAATAACTGATGATGGTCGAAGTAGAGAGGATATAAAATGTAGACTGGCAATGGCAAGGAAAGCGTTTCTGAAGAAGAGAAATTTGTTAACATCGAGAATAGATTTAAGCGTCAGAAAGTCGTTTCTGAAAGTTTTTGTATGGAGTATAGCCATGTATGGATGTGAAACATGGACTATAAATGGTTTGGACAAGAATAGAATAGAAGCTTTCGATATGTGGTGCTGCAGAAGAATGCTGAAGATAAGGTGGGTAGATCACATAACTAATGAGGAGGTATTGAATAGAATTGGGGAGAAGAGGAGCTTGTGGCACAACTTGACTAGAAGAAGGGATCGGTTGGTAGAACGTATTCTGAGGCATCAAGGGATCACCAATTTAGGGCAGCGTGGAGGGTAAAAATCGTAGAGGGAGACGAAGAAATGAATACACTAAGCAGATTCAGAAGGACGTAGGTTGCAGTACGTACTGGGAGATGAAGAAGCTTGCGCAGGATAGAGTAGCATGGAGAGCTGCATCAAACCAGTCTCAGGACTGAAGACCACAAGAACAACAACAATAATGTAGAAATGTCCTGTCAGTCATTTCAATGCATATCTTTTCGCAGTCTCTGCAACTGAGCTGTTGGTTCTGGGATGTGCTTTTGTGTTGAATTGTTTGTTCTGTAAGCAATGTTTATGCCTTGCATTTTCAATATATTACAAATATTTGTGTGAATTTGTTGTGGTAGTCACTGTATGCCACTTTTGTTGAAGTGAGTTTGTGCAGATTGGTTAGTTTTCTTCATTATATGTCTATTTTTGAAATTTGTCTACCATTATTTGTGTCAATTTTTTAATGCTATTGTTTTATAATGGCTAGCTCTTTCTGGTAATCAGAAGTGTTTAGAGAATCCTGTTCAGCCTATTTAACATGTCTCTTACTTCTGCTTGTTTGTGAGTCTACAGGTGATCTGACGTTGTATTTAAAATAACGTCAAGCATTTTTGTAGTTGCAACCACGGAACAAAAATACCCTCAAGGATTGTAAAGCAACTATGTACACTATGGCCACACAAATGAAGAACTTCATAAATTCTTCACATCTGTTCCTGATATCCAATAACAAGTGATGAATTCCCTGCAACACTCTATGTGTCTGGCCCCTTTGGCTGGAGGCTGCCTTCTGCCGCACTAGGGAATTACCGCCGACGTGTGGGCCACTGACAACATCACGAAGTCAAACGACTGCTTTTGGAATGGTCCCGAGATCAGGTAATAACGCAGTTCTGAACAAATACGTCTCAACAGTATGCCTTGTGATGAATCGTCGCTTTGCATTCTCAATATAATTACCGGCGGAGAGTATGGCGCCTGCCTGGTAAGAAGTCCCACTCTTCCAGTGCTCTTCCTGGCAGCCAGGCACGATGAGCCATCGGGTGTAAGAAGGCAAGATATTGTTACCGTACATTTAATATTCTTCTACATTCACTTTTACACCGGACCACTATTTACAATGCACAATCAGATTACTGGTCATTTCACTGGCTGATATTCGCTAGCGCCACGTACAAACAATTTCTGTAGGGCTGAATGTCAGTGTCAGGGAGTTAATTAAGGCTGAGCACTGACAGAAAAAGCTGAGGGAGCCACGTGTTGCACAGAAGCCACTAATGGCTGAAGAGGGGCTGGGAAGAGACTCGCTGTACGCGGCACAGGTGCGACACTCACTGCCCGCAGAGAGACCAGGGCGTGGCCGTCTTACGACGATGGAGCTGGCAGAGTCCCTGTAGCCTGGAATAACGGGTGCGAGGTTTCTCTCCGGTGGGAAGTAAAAAATTTCAGAATATCTTACCTGAAGAAAGAGTGTCGAGGGCGGAAGAAGGCGAATGGCCATCCTTTCAGTGCGAATGAATGCTCAGAGTCACAACGGTTAGTGGTGACCTGACTTCCGAGGAATCTTCTCACGGGAAGAACCGGGACACACTTCCTGTCGAACAACAGAGACGCGTTTTGACTGTCGGAGTCCTAAAGATGCAGAAGGGGAAATGCAACCTTCCAGAAAGTCTTCTGAGTTCCAAGTGAACGGCTGGCAGATCCGTAACCCACATGGTGGGAGGTAATGTTTAGCAACGGCCACAGGGTTTCATCGCCTGAACGCAGTACAGGTGCCACGTGTCCATGAGGTTGTGGGTAAGGCTCGGCTGAGGAGTTCCCTGTGGGAGTGATCAGAGAACTTAGATCCTCATCAAAGACATTTCCCTCCAGAGGCTGAGTAGTAGTGGTGAATCAGGTGGTTATATTTTAATAAGTGTTGCTTTCGACACAGTAAGTGCGTGATGTCTTTTCTACATAAGAGAGCTGTTAGTCTGTTTACTCGAGTGACGATCGTTTAGCTCTCTGTGGAGACTGACAGGGTGAAGTGCCCCCCTATGGGAGAATACCTGAGTAAAATTTCTGTTTGTGACTAATAAGCAGACAGAAATCTTCACTCGTGTTCTGTCTAGTTCTGAGGTAATTTCAACCCTAGAAGTTAGTAGACGCTGTACTGCGTCCACTGGGCAGGCAGAGAATTGTAGCCACGCCACGTAAGTCATGAGCACAGCGGCCAATAACCCAGCGAAGAGATAATTGCTGCAGCACTTTAAGAGCTCAAATGTGTTCTCTGGTTTGGCGGATAGGTAAACACTCAGAGTAAATGTGTTGAGTTCCATTTGCTTGTTACCTGAAAGAGTCAGTCAGGGTGAAGGTCCGCTGTTTCTCACCGGTCAGCAGTGTCTGTCCATCTAAACATAGGAATGTGGTCTAAAGAAAGTCAAATTTAAGTTCTGCCAGTCTCGAAATTACATGCATGATAGGATCTATTATTGTGTACTTCCTATTTATACAATATTTTGCACTCTAGAGGGTTTTTGAGAATAAATATTTACGGTATCCACGTTGTGATTCATTCTAGTAGCATCCCGATTGCAATCAAAGGTTTGATGTGCTAAACTGAAGTAAAATCACAGCACAAGACATCGTTTAGTGGAAATCTCTAGGTATAGGCTGTGAATCGCAGCGTCATCGCAATCATTTCTGAAAGTGAGAATTCCATGTCGGAGACAACATTACACGACGACACATCCCACACGCCACGTGTTAGACACAGCACGGTGGTTTAGACGGGTAATACTTCAGGTCACGAGTGTTAGTATTTGCGGAACGGAAACTATGATGACACAACTTTTACACCACTGTCATCCTGCGTCCTTCTGTGTTACTTCTCATGGAAATGTATGGTGGTAACATTTTTCAGTAGGACAATGCTCCTACACACTTTACATATGTTTCTATAGACTGTGTTAATTATACTCATCATGAAACTGTGGACTCACTTCCTATCTCTGTCTCTCTGAAGAGGCCACTCCGTGTTTGTGTGTGAGAACCAATGTCTCGAAACTCGCAGACAGAGGTTTGCATCCAGAGGTTTGCATCTCTCCTCAGACTACTGTGTTATTATTGGGCTGACGCAAATTCGATATAAAAAAATTGAATGAATTAATTCATTTGCACCACCCTTCAAATTAATTGCTTAACAATTTACAGGTCTCAAATAGATCACTTAAAACACTCACCTGCACCTTACGATGATCCTTCTTCGTAATAAAACTTATTTTCAATATTTGAGTATCACATGCAAACATTATGTAGATCAAGTAATGATGTTATCGCCACAAATAGAATAATGCTAAATATATCAGGTCATGCATTCACCGACATTTGAGGCCTTGAACACCCTCCTTCAGCACAACATTTCCGCTAAACACACAAGGTCAGAAAAATCCAACCGTTCAGATAAACTCGCGACTGTGGAGAGCGCACCGCCACCGACTTGCAGGAGCCGCGGTCGCGCCCTCTGCTGCCAGTAGGGACATCGCCCCTGCTCGCGACTGCAGGAGAGGACAGACCTCCACGTGTATCGGCTATGCTGGCAGCTGCCCGCCCATCCCCAGGCGTCCACACTGAACGTTCACAGGTCGGAGAGAGTCTGCCACCAAGCAGTCTACCGATTAATTTACATGGGTGGAATAATCATCCAGTGCAAAGACATGTCATTTTGAATCTTCCCACGCAACACGCTCGTCCATTTCCATTTTCACTCACCCGGAACACTGGTCACTTCGCTAGCCTCTGCCGCGACAACCAAGAGGACGCAAGTCGGCGCATTCTTTGTACCTAACGATCTGTCACAAACTGAACTAGCCCATTATTTCCGGTCGCCGACTCCTCATGACAATCCCTGTCGCCAGCTGAGGTGTACTGCAAAACAAAGAGCTGTGGCTTGGATGTATAGAGTATTTTCTAACCAATTCCACCCTGAAATATCCCCCCCCCCCACCCACCCACTGGTTTCAAAAATCCAATTTACCCAATCCAAGATGGCCATATTATTGACCATATACCTGGAATTTCTCACTCAAAATGTGGACTTCTCCCTTTTATACTTTCCAAAGACAGAAGAAATTGAGGCATGCATGAGTTTCCACATCGCTATAGTATCGTTAATTGTCGTGAAAACCCTGTAATAGTATGGATGAGTCGAAATTTCGTCTAAGTCCTTTCTCATGAGATAGAGAAAAATCTGTTTTAATCAGCTTAATATCTTTAGAACGAAAAGATAGTCCAAGTTGCAATTTTCTTTTTTCAGCAGTCAGACTACACTCACCAGGTAGCTCAAATGGAAATCTGTGTGGGGAATACCATGTTATTTTCGAGGAAACTATTGAGAATCGACATTTGAAGGTGACCATAGAAGGATTCTACCGCCGGCAACATTCATTTTGCGTAAAAACCGCACTCTTCAAAACATGATTACAACCACTATGTTACTGCCACCCTGCACAAAAAGCGATCTTGGTTCTACAGGCATACACTAGAGTTGCTGATAGTGTTACGCTTTCTGGTAGATATGCTGTCTGCGATTTGGAATCAAGTCTATCCATTCAACGATATAATGGCATTGGGTGCTATGGAGCTGTCTTTCTACGATTACGGTCCCTGATGAATTATATTTGTCCCTCTCTCATAACTCGAAATGAGTCACCTTTTTCGAACCTGTATGCTCAGGATCCCATACAGCAAAACTCCGGCGTGGTACTTTATACAGTGCCTCTGCATCTTGCAACAGTTGTTCAGTCTCTGGCCCGCCGTCCCTGCAGCCTTGTCCCCGTGATTGTTCCAGTTTGAGCCACAGGCCCTATACCTGAGACCTCCTACATCCTGTGGAGAAACAGGACGAGCTGGGTTAATGCGACAGGACCGGGTTTTGACCACTTGGTGGAAATGGAAACATGTAGTTCGAGATCTGCCAGCATTGTACAGTGTATAATGCCGGCAATAAACAAAGCTTTTTCGTGCAACACGAGGTAGAAGGAAAGCCAATATGAGCAGTTAATGTGGTATTTCTTATCTGTAAAATTAGGAAGACCCCACATCATACAGAAACTGGAAGAAGAATGAGGATTTTACTACTGCATCTCAGTGCGTCTCCAGACTACATACAGGTACAGCAGACCGAAGGAGATCTGTGTCTCTCAGCGTGCATTCATATCCAGTCACCCAACCATTCTCTCCCTCCTTGTTATTTGGTAACCTCCAACGGAGAAGAACTATGAACTATAAAAACTCTGCAGACATCACCTGGTAGATGGTAGGATATTATTGCATCCCTGTCTTCTGATACAGCGAAAACAAATACCATCTGCTGTTGGCATCGAGCCTGTCCTATAGAATATTGCACCACTGGAGCAGGTGGCATGCGATCGAAGTCGGTTCCACCGACCAGTGTAAATTTTCGTCACCTGTACCTTAGGAGGACCACATCCCACAGACTACCAATTGCTACAGAGGGTCCATCTGCTTTTCTTTCATAAGCAGTTTGATGCATTGCTTTTTTCTGCTGTAACACATCCAAGCAGTGTATGACTACTGCTCATTTCGTTTTCTCTACTACATCTTCAACGTCTGTGTCAGGTGCTAAACTGACATCAACATATCTCGATCTATTGCCTCTTGCTGACAGCTGGAAATCGTGTAGTGTAAATTATACTGCTGCCACAATACATATAGTTGCAGATGAAGCTGAGTATATAGTGGTGTAGTGGTTATCATGCCAAACTATTGAATGGAGGGTCTTGAGTTAGAAATTCACCTGAAGTGTACCATTTTAATTTCTATATTCGGTTCGAGTAAATTCTAGAAGTATCCAGAAATGACAAGATTCATTGTATTGGAATGTTCTGTAGCTTTGTATATAGTGTATGTGTTCTGGCCGGAGGCATTTCGCTCCGTGCTCTTGTATGTGCAAGTGCTGAATACACCTTCTTTGAGTGAAGTTAGTGTTCGTCATTCATCTAATTACACCTTCTTCCACGTGACATTGTTCTGGTGGAGGCGCTGGGCATTGGAACTTGTGATAGCGCACGTTATCGACGACACAATGGCTCCCATCAGGCCACAACAGAGCCGCCCTTTTCGTGGCGAGAAACCCGGGTTCGAGCCATATTCAACAGATAGCAATCTACTGGTGACAGAAGAAGAAGAGGACGTTACGATGACAGCGACTATGTGCCACCGCATGAGACATCCTTCCAGTTTCTCTGGTGACGATGGTCAAGATCCAAACAAGTGGCTGAAGGTATATGAGACTATAGCCAAATTTAACAATGTTATGACACTGTGTGGTTGCCTACCGTATTTTCTACTTGGACGGCACTGCCAAGCGATGGTATGAGAACAACCAGGAGACGTTCACAAGATGGGAAGTATTCCAGGTGGGACTGATCAAGTATTTCGGCGACTCACAACGATAGAAGTGCAAGGCTGAAGGTAAATTAAAGTGCAGGGCACAGATCCAGGAGAAACTACAGTATCCTACATTCAAGACGTTTTGGAGCTGTGTAAAATAGTCGATCGTAGAATGAAGGAGGAAGATAAGGTTCCACATCTCATGAAGGGTGTTGCTGAGGACATGTATCAAGCCCTACTCCTGAAGGAGGTTTCGACAGCAGACGACTTCATAAAATGGTGCCAGTATATCGAGACAATGCATTAAAAAAGAATTACACGCAAGAAATTTGAACGGCTTCCAAACGTTATATCGATTTCACAAGTGTTCTTCGTCAGATAGTGAGAGAGAAGTTCAGAAGGCACTTGGACTGCACGGTGAGCAAGAACCTGAGACGCTTGAAGAGGTCATAAGGGAGGAAGTGAAATAGACATTGAACACAATCTCTCGTCCTTCATTTCCCTTTCAAACGGTGAAAAAGTCGGGACGAGGCAAAGTTACATTCCTAAAATGCCACATGAGCATCCTGTTTGGGCACCAAGGAAGACTGACGTCTGGAGGACCCAGGATAACCAACCAGTACGTTTCCACTGCGGACGACCGGGACATGTGGTGCGCTATTGGCGAGAAAGGCGGCGGATATTTGATGACGCCCACGCCAGAAGGCAGCAGACCAACCTTAGCCGACGCGAACTGCGGGACGACGAAGATTAACAAGAAGATGTGGGTGCAGGACGACGTAGGTCACCATCACCGCAAGCTAGTCGCTGGAGAGGACGCTCTCCAACCCGCCGATCGAGGTCTCCATCGTCTTTTAGAAGCTCCAGCCGATCACCTAGGCGCCGCAACCTGGGAAAGTAAAGGGAGCGATCTGCCTTGGAAGTCAGGCTGCCGAAGAAAAAAATCCTCCGCCATCGATCACTGCAAAAATCATAGAAAACCATGTCGGTATCCTTATGGATGGCCGACCAGCCCAAGCTCTTGTGGACTCAGGAGCATCATATTCAGTCATTTCGGAGAAGTACCGTCTCCATTTGCAGAAAACCGTATCCGTCGAAAGCAAAACATCTCTGCTGAAGACGGCTGATGGGAAATATGTGAAACCTGCAGGACGATGTACCATTCGTTTTGGTATAAATGGCCACAAACAACGAAACTCTGTCTCGAAATCTTGCATAGATTCAGGTAGTATGTAAAGTCGCCACCGGAAAACGCAATCACTACATTCCGCAATAATAATTGAAACGCCGGCTAAACTCACTGGACAGAACAGGTGATTAGGATTGTGGAAAAGGCCAAATAAGCTTTGGAGTCAGTTTCATCTTAAACTTTTAATTTATTGTAATTTAATAACACATTTACAACGAAAGCGGCACGTAGCCGAACCTTTAAATTACCAGTTTCAAAATGCAATTCTTTCACAGCCGAAGGCCTCCAAAAAAGAAATTTTAAAAATCAACAAGATAAAAATGCAGTTAAAATAGCAAATAAAATAATTAAGCCTCAAGGCAAGGGTGGATAGACCAACATAAACAAGATGCAATACAAAGGGATGAAATCCCACAGTCAAATTTTCAAGATTTTAAAATAGATTAGCATAACCTTTCAGAAGCAGAAGGCCGCAATGTTTAAGCTTGAAAGGTATAAGAATAAAATTCCAAGGCTGAAGGCCCACAATTAATTTTCCAAAACGAAAATAAAATATAAACACAAGCCTTAAGTTTCAAGTAGCTAAGACCAGACTAAAAGAAAAGACAACACAACAACCTTTCAGCAAATATCCAGTTGCTGGAATTCCAACTTACTTACATAAAACACAGTAAAACCAAGAATTTCTTTTATCATTGGCTATGATAGACTACAAACCGACAATTAAACACTGGTCAGGAAGCCAGTAAAGACAACAGCACTCAGAAGCCTGAAGGGGGTCGGTCTGCCCTCGATCATTTAGCTGAGACGGGTGGTGAGCCCAACTATGCTTGATGCGTCAGAACCCAACCAAGCGACAGGCACGGACCGACCGACAAACGACTTTCTTGCCACCAATCGGTACATGAGAATTCAAACACAAAATGTTACGGCCATAATTATCCACAATCAATATGTATGCGTATTAAGCTGTCAAAACTACACATCGTGTTGGACAGTGAGAACAGGTGAGGAAAGGAGGCTGCCTGAAATTACGTTAGTGGCCAGGGCAGGTAACCGGAACACTAACGACCACAAGGCAGAAAATTTCGCTGGTGCACTTGAATTGTAGTCAAACAATATAGTTAATACCACTGCATGGCGGCTAAATTTCAGCAAAAGAAACACTCGGTGTTGCTCACAGGAAAACCTTCCCAACAACGAACCACCGAAACGAACCACACAACACGAATGGACGTGGCTTGGGTACTTGAAACCACTATTCAACTTGTCCTGGGTCGGTGAACCACGAAGCACTAGCGATCGGGCAGCTCCACACACTCTCCGACTCTGCATAGGGACCGTCAGTGGACCCAGACGACTGCACCACGTGGGAATAACTTCCCTGGTCCCCTCAGAATGCCGACAACATCTAAAATAGTCGTCAGTGGAAACAACGCCAACTACACACACAACCTGTCAAACACTTGCGCGAAGACCTGAACGATATCCAACAGTATCTATGCACGCACGAAGACAAATCTGGAGTCAATGCACACGCACAGGTGACTCGTGAACGACCGGCGAGCCAAAACGAGTCGTCCGGTTGGACGACCGACCGACGATCCACCGAGACCGTGGACCAGCTCAAGTGATGCGTGGCGGCGACGGTCGGGCGAGCCAGGTCGACGCACGCCTCACTGCTCCAACCCGACTGCACTATCGCCGCATTGCAACTCCCCGACTCGTAGGTTCGGACTGCGCTCCAGATGCGTTCCAACCGACTGGCGGACCTGAACCCGTGACCCGAACTCCCTTACGACAGACAACGACCGGGAAGTAATAGCAGTCGAGCAAAGATACTGTGAGAGGGGATATATCGATAACGCTCTAACGCCGCTCACGGTCAGGCAAAGCAGCAACTCAGTGACAGTATGTATTTCACCTGGACTGATGGAAGACCTACTTCTTCATTTGCGTGAGATAAAGTGGTATCAATATTATGAAGGCCCTGACATAGTGCCACAGTGGCAAGAAATGTTCTAAACCAACAATTCCCAACTCGATGCATAGGATGGAGCAGTCCTGTTCAGAGGTTTCCAGTGCGGTCGCTGGACCTGTCTCTCATGGCCATTTTTGTTGGGGGACATGTAAACAATGTGGTGTATCAGCAGGTTCCAAGAACAATGGTCAACACGTAAGCCCATATTACCACTGCACGTCGTGCTGCAACACGAGGAACGCTGCCAGATGTGAGTCGATCGGTCTTGCCACGTAAGTAACGATCTCTTCGAACACAGGCTGTGAGAAACGTGACTGCAAACTGGCGAATATTTTGTGTGTTTCTGAGGAGACATATGTTAGCTTTGCAGGTATTCTGTACCTTTGTATAAGCATTTCGCCATGTGCAATAGTTCAGCTGTAAGCAACCAGTAAAATGTTCAGTGAAATGTTTTGTATGTGTCATGTACCATTATGTAATTGATGTACAACTATGTGCAGCTAGCATTTATCCCTCTGTTAGATCCTCGGTCAGCCATTAATCATATTGACCGTGTCCAGTGAGATTCGGTATTTCGTTACCATTATGTCCATTCTAGTACAGTAGTGAAGATAAATAAACCTTGAACGAGTAAACCTTTTACTAATTTTCCACTGTGACTGGACGTCTGTATTATTTCCAGTCCACTTAATAACAGTGTTAAGAGCAATAAGCACAGCGTTTGCCATACCTGTTGTGGTTGGCAGGAGAGCCAACACCGTGTTGCTAGAGGAGGCCGAAAGGCACGCGATTTAGCTCACGCAGGCTAGCGTGAGGTCTGGAACAGGGCAAGGAAATTAGAATTTAGAAACGACGGACGTAGCTGGTGGAATACTCAGCTTTAATCCATTAATGATGAACGTCGCTCTTGACGGTACATAGTTCACAAGATCAATAGTAACTGATAATGGCGCCTTGCTAGGTCATAGCAAATGACGTAGCTGAAGGCTATGCTAAACTATCTTCTTGGCAAATGAGAACGTAAGTAGACAGTGAACCATCGCTAGCAAAGTCGGCTGTACAACTAGGGCGAGTGCTAGGGAGACTCTCTAGACTAGACCTGCCGTGTGGCGGCGCTCGGTCTGCAATCACTGATAGTGGCGACACGCGGGTCCGACGTATACTAACGGACCGCGGCCGATTTAAAGGCTACCACCTAGCAAGTGTGGTGTCTGGCGGTGACACCACAATACCATTGTACGCCAATCACATCGCGATTATGGGTAAAAGGCCTGCATCTCGAAATGTGCAATGGTGGTACATTTCGTTTATTTCAAGCAGCAACTTCGCTTTGCAATTCCTTGTGATGTAATTGACGAACTGCGATGCTACCAACATGATTGCTGTTTATAATTTTTCGTGTTACTGATAACTTAAGAAATAACACAGGGTGTCCATTTAAGTTTGTGTTAACACTAATATTTGCTTACGTTTTAGAATGACTCAAAGTACACTACTGGCCATTAAAATTGCTACTCCACGAGGATGAGGTGTTTACGTCTATTCCTCCTCTGGGCTTGGGGTTCGGGGGGTTCTTGTGTGGATGTGTTTTCCTGTATATGGTGCGTTTCTTCGCGGCACGTGATTTTCGGGAGTGAGGTCGTGTTGTTTGGGGGCATAGGTGTTGGTAGCGATGCTTGTTGGTTTTCAGGTGTTGTCTGTGGCTGTTGTGTAGCTGTTGCAGCCGTTGTTTCGCGTGTGTGTGAAGGGCGCTGAGGTTCCGCGGCCAGGGCGGGTAACCGTGGCAAACGTTACGCCGTTCCTTACTGGGTTCGGCTCTGGCCTTGGGCGTGGAATGTCATGCAGTACCCTGGGCTTGTCTTGCTTACGCTTCAGCGCCTGTTTGTATGCACTGCACTGCCTGAAGTTTGCCGCATGGGGTCCACCGCAGTTGGCACAGCGTCGCTGGTTTGGCTGTGTTTGTGTGCAGGTGTTGGATCTGTGATTGCCAGCGCATCCGCGGCAGCGAGTTGCCAGGCCGCAGCGGAGGGCCGAGTGGCCGAACCGCTGGCAGTTGTTACATTGTTGGGGGACGTTGGGTGGTTCGTAAAGTTCTACACGTACGTCCATCCGCAGAAAGCTCTTTATCTGCAGAATGGCGCGGGAATCAGCCGTGTCGGCTAACCCGACCGTGTAGTGTGGTAACGGTGCGTGTGTACGGAACCCTGTCATCCGGGAGGCACTTTTACAGTCGAATCCCAGATAACAAAGGGCCGCATGTACTGTCTCGTTGGGGGTGCTGGGGTCCACTCCCTTGATCACGTACTGCTGGGTTCTCTCGTCCGGCGTTCTGTACGTGTAATGTTCGATCTTCCGATCTTTGAGGAAGGTCAGAAGATCTTTGTATTCGTTGTCTGTGGCAACGTACAGTGAGGCCCTAACCTCCGAGTACTTTGCATGTAATGTGCTGTTTATGTGCCTTTCCGCGAATGCAGTGTTGAGGGCACTAAGGTTCCCATAGTTTTGTATAACGAGTGGGGGGAAACCAGTCTCGTGTTTTGTGGGCACCGCTGTGACTTTGTGTGCTTTGTTGTTGTTCGCCACAACTGTGTTTGCGTTTTGTTGTGTGTTAATGTTGCTAGCCTGATGTGAGCTAGTGGGTGTAGGCAACAGCGCCTTTCGGTTGCCTAGCGAGTTTGGTTGCTCGCTTGTTTTGGGCCCTGCACCTGCCAGGGCTCTGTGTAGTGGTTTTCTGGGTCGACATCCGCCACCGCTGCCTCGATCTCTTGAGGCTGCGGCGTCGGTGGGACAATGGTACATGACTGTTCAGTGACAGGTGAGTGTAAGGTGAGTGTAGTTGTTTTGGTGGGTGACACGTCCGCCCCGAAAAGTTCGGTGATTAGCCGGCGCGTCTCGAGCTGCTTTTGCGCTTTCGCGCCAAGCTGTCGAGCGTCGCCAGCCGCTCCCTTGCCTTCGGTAGCGGGCGGGGCGCGAGTTTCGGCGGGTGCAGTCGATCCTCGCGCCTCGTGTGTTGCAGTCTTACTGCGGGTGACTGCAGGGGTTACAGTCTGGAAACGCGCGACCGCTACGGTCGCAGGTTCGAATCCTGCCTCGGGCATGGATGTTTGTGATGTTCTTAGGTTAGTTAGGTTTAACTAGTTCTAAGTTCTAGGGGACTAATGACCTCAGCAGTTGAGTCCCATAGTGCTCAGAGCCATTTGAACCTTTTTCTAGGGGACTTATGACCTCAGCAGTTGAGTCCCATAGTGCTCAGAGCCATTTGAACCATTTGAATGCAGGGGAAGTGCTAGCAGCGTCCGCCATCTCGCACTTAGGATTATTTATTGGGTGGGACGGGGGAAACGACAATTTTGCTTTTCTCGATAGGCGAGAGAAGTGTCTCTTGTTCCCTATTGAAGTGGGTGGTCCCTACTTTACGCTAACATGCGCTGCTCGTGCAAGCGCGGCACCTACAGGAGGTGCGGGAGAAGGATGGCCTGCAGCACGCGGGCTTGGTCCCGTGAAGGAGCCCTGGTACTGCCTCAGAATCCCTAAAAGAACGTGAGAATCACGTTGGTGGCGTTGGGTAACCGGAGGCTACCGGGAGCTGCGAGCCGAAGCTCTTTCGCGGCAGTCCGCGGCTGGTTGCGCGGCTTTGTGTCAAACGGGAGCGAGCTCGACCCTTCGGCACTCGGCCGGTTGCCGCTGGGCGGCTGCGCCGGGAGCGGCTGATGCGCACTCCCCGGGCGCTGCCGGGCGACTGGCTGCGGAGCGCTGGTGGCGGCCGGCTGGAGGAAATCACCACAACAGGCCACGCAGCAACAACAGAACAGCAACACACAGGAAAACCGTCAACAAGACACCGAGACTGTAACTCACACTACCATCCCCCTCACCGCAGAAGTAACACAGGCGCCACAACCTCTGTCACGAAACACAAATGCCACTCCTAACAACACAGCAATACCCGCACATGCGGCCGCAGAACTCTACAACAGCACCTCAGGCTGCCACACCAAACACCAACACATCACCTGGGGGAATACTGGAAACACTATTCCCTCGACACACGACCGTTCAAATCCTTACCGAGGTGCTGATGGCCGTCACTACACTCATCACCCAGCTCACGAGCGCCGAACCCGGGCAATACTGGGCTGTCATTCACACTGCCATCACAACACTCTTTCACACTCTTACATGAATAATATACTACTCCCGGCCCACAACGCAGACCCGCACACACTATCACAGATCCTGTTCTGGAATGCAGACTCGATCCGCAACAAAAGGGCAGAATTTGCCGCGTTTATGGAGCGCAAGTGAATCCTTGTCGCGCTACTGAGCGAGACTAAACTTAAACCGCACAAACAATTAAACTTTCCTGGCTACTGTGTCTATCGTACCGACCGACCGGGCGACGCCGTGGCAAGTGGAATTGCAATCGTCATACACAAAGACATTGAGCACACAATCATAGAGCTCCCTGAACTGGAAAAAATTGGGGCTACGGCCGTCAGACTCAAGTTTAAAGGAGCCTACACCACACTGATATCGGTATACAACAGCCCTGTAGGCATTTCAACACGCGATATCAGCACACTACTCAACATTTCACCGCGAGTAATAGTCGCTGGAGATCTGAACGCAAAACACCCAGAATGGAATTCACGCATACGAAATCCCAACGGCAAAAAACTGTACGAACATTCACTAGGCAGAAACTACATTATACTAGCGCCGACTGAACCGACGTACATTCCCTATCAGAGGGGACACAGGCCAGACGTGATAGACATGGCCCTCATCAAGGGCATTACAGCGACACTCAACGTTGCCGTTGAAAACGATCTGCCCTCAAACCACCAACCTGTAATACTACACATCGAGGAAACACTGCAGCACATGCAACCACGCAAGATGTTGGACTACGGGCGTGCGAATTGGACATTGTTCAAGCAAACGCTCGATAGCGACATCCCACCTATACACGAAATTAATGAAACAGCACAAACTGACGAGGCAGTAGAAACCCTCACTAACGCCATCCAGGAAGCAATGGCAGGCACCATACCTGATCGCACCTCACAACAACGCAGTGCGGCCCTGCCCCAGGAAATCCTGGGCCTAATCCCAATGAGGAATCGCCTCAGGAGACAATGGCAGCGCACCAGGCGTCCGTACTTCAAACGGCACATTAACAGACTACAGGGCATCATACATGATAAAATACAGACACATAGAACACAACAGTGGAACCAAAAACTCGAAGGGCTGGACACCGCACGACCCGGAGTGTCGCAACTAGCCCGACACTTCACCAGGGAGAAAATATACACCCCAACGCTTCAAGGGCCTGACGGACCTGAATACTCAGCGGAAGAGAAAGCAGAACTAATGGCCCGAACACTCGCAGCGTCACTCACACCGAACCTGGTACCATCAGATCCAGCGTTCACACTTGCTACTGACCAAGAGGTTACACGCATTCTAGCCCAACCATCGCGCGACGACATTCGACATGCTAGCACAGCCGAAGTCTCCTGGGCTATAATGCATTCCGCTGCTAGGAAAGCCCCTGGTCATGATGGCATTCAAAACCGTGTCCAGGAGTTCACGGATAAAGCAACTGAGTACCTAACACACATAACGAATGCCATACTAAAACACCAACACTTCCCCTCCTTTTGGAAGACGGCCAAGGTCCTGATGTTCAGGAAGCCGGGGAAAGACCACAGCCTCCCACAAAATTACCGACCCATCAGTCTTCTGAGCTCGCTCAGTAAGATTGTTGAGAAGGTGATTCTCAAACGCATCGCTGGGCACTGCATAACAAATGACATCCTGAGACCGGAGCAATTCGGCTTCAGAAATCACCACTCCACAACACAACAACTCCTACGGGTCGTTGAACATATGGCTTCAGCGTAAACAAAGCTACAGGGGCGGTGTTCCTGGACATCTAAAAGGCTTTCGACCGTCTATGGCACAACGGCCTCATCCGCAAACTCAGCGACGAGGGATTCCCCGACGGGCTGCTGCGTCTAATACACTCATACCTCACAGACAGGAGTTTCAACACCGACGTGCAGGGAAAACAATCAAGGAAGGAAGCATCCTAGGGCCCCTACTGTTTAACCCCTACAAAACAATCTCCCAACCACACACAACACAACGATGGCAATCTACGCGGATGACACAGCCATCCTTGCGCAAGATTGGAAACCATCAAACATTACGTCACGCCTACAGACTGCACTCAGAGTGGCCGAGCCTTGGTTGGAGAAATGGCGTGTTAGAGTAAACGTCGACAAGTGTGAAGCCGTTCTGTTCACTAGAAGACCGAAGCAACTGCACAAACACCGCTGCTGCAGACCAATAACTCTACATGCACGTCCAATACGTTTCCGCAAAGAAGTCAAATACCTCGGTGTCTGGCTGGACCGGAAATTACTCTGGGGGGAGCACATACAACACATGAGCAACCGAGCTAGCGCGAGGCGCAAACAGCTCTATCCTATGCTCAACAGGCGTAGCACACTGAACAGAAGGGTGTCGAGGTCCATGTACATGACACTTATCCGACCGCTGATGACGTACGCAGCTCCTGTCTGGGGATACGCTGCGCCTACACGCCTGCGCCGTCTGCAGCTCATACAAAACAAAGTACTCAAAATCATAAGCAATGCTCCACGATACACACGCATCGCGGACCTTCACCGGGAATACCGACTTGAGACTCTCACGGAGGTAATCCACAAACTCACCACAAGACTATACAGAAACTCCTGACATTCGCAGAACCCGTTTATTCTGAATCTGGGGAACTACGACCGCAACCATAGATGGAAACATAAAAGACCAAAAGACATGCTTGTAAGGACATAACATCTATGGCCAAGCATACGCAAACATAACGGCACAGGCGAGCCCCTGTTAATCAGACGCCATTACTGGATATCCAGCTGGAACACACTACCGAATAACTGGCACCACGCAGGGAAGCCATACCGTACACTGCATGCAGACAAGCTCCACACAGCCCCCACACAGTGAGATGATCTATGGCCGATCTCCCACTATATAACGATCTTGATTGTTCCAGGAATGTAGCAGCTGCAGCATCAACTGGGACACATCGCCATCGCTTGTGACGGTAATGATGCATGATACCTATACTAACAAATCCAACCTTGCATGAACTATCGCAGCTAGTAAGCCACTACTACTCTTACTACCCATCCCACTGTCGCAGAGGTTTTTTTCCCACGGCACGAGCCATGGCACTTTTTTCCCTCTGCTCTTCAAATCGCTACCCTCACTCGCGTTTCGTCCACTATCTATCACCTGATGGACCGTGTTAATGCGTAGCCTTACCCAGACACACGGGCAACATCACAGCCCAGCATCCTGTGATCCACTTACTAGATAACTAACATTTTTACGGAGGTGACAGTAGAACTTTTGGTTTGGTCACCACGTTGGTGCGGGCGTGGAGGGGCCGCATCTCTGTTAAAGAGGATGAGGTGCTACAGACGCGAAATTTAACCGACAGGAAGAAGATGCTGTGATATGCAAATGATTAGCTTTTCAGAGCATTCACACAAGGTTGGCGCCGGTGGCGACAACCACAACGTGCTGACACGAGCAAAGTTTACAACCGATTTCTCATACACAAACAGCAGTTGACCGGCGTTGCCTGGTGAAACGTTGTTGTGATGCCTCGTGTAAGGAAGAGAGGCATCACTATCATCACCATGTCTGTACCCACCTGAACCTCTTCCACCCATCTGTCCACCCAATCCCTCCATACCACCTCTTCAGGATGGACTATTCCCCCACCTTCCCTTGTGTTCTGTTCACAACAGCGGAAAAAAGTAACTTGGGAAAATCTTAATATTGCTACTAATATACTGGTCCCATGTTAAATCATTATGTATGACAGCAATTATTTCACATATCGAAGGTGAAAACATAGCTGCAGTGGGACCAGATAATAAGTGAGGTATCACACAGTCAGTGCGACTAACAGTTGTGGCTGGATCCAATTGTAGCAAATTTATGCTACGACTGAATATTTGACAAAAATTATATTCTTTCTGGTGAGAAAAATATGTCATAGCATATCACATTAAAGAACCATACATGTCCCCCCAGCCCTCGCAGCAGGAAGCACCTCTGCATCGCTCTCACACCATTGCACTAGCACAGTCTGTCGTTAATTTCAAGGAGAGACAGGCTGGTGCAGAAGTGATACAGCAGGTAGCAGCTTGCTGATGAATTCCTTGTGGTCCTTAGAGCACAACAACCTCGAGTCAGCTAGCACCCTCGCGACAATATATGTGTTAAATGCACTGAAATTTATCGATCTAGTGGTAATGAGTTTCAGATGGGAACAGATTATAAATTCTATCACAGCGATAAAGACGCCCGTAGACACCTGCCAAATGTGAGGGAGTGTGGATGGCTCCTGCTCCTAGCACTGATTAACATCACACGCCATTTACTGCCTCTCGCAAGTACAACACATGCAGCCTCCTGTCCAAACACTTTAGGACCCGTCAGAGCTGGGACAGACGTAACAGGAAGTTAGATAAAGAATTCTCTTATCCATAAATTCTGTCGTAAAGATTCGAGTTCCTACGATACTGCACTCTTTTAATCCCCAGATGTGCTTCCAATGCCATTATTCCTACTTTGACATCCCAGTCCTTTTGATATATCAGAATACAGCACAATGAGATAAACATTTAATTCTCGCTCTGACGTAATTTTCTTGACATATCACAGCACTTAAGGTCCTGTAATAAATTTGGTGTTCATGTGAGCTCCCTTTGATGTGATTGGGCAATACACACCTCCAAGACAACACACACATATTAGCAGCTGTCCCCACTAATGAAAAATACACAGTATACAATATCACAACCCTTTTAGTTGAGAATCATTCCAGTTCCAGACTGTTAACATGAGACACCTACAATGAAGAGATTTTTGTCATTTTCATTCTGCAGTAGTTCTTAGAGGAAATGACAATGACAGCCTCACGTTGTATCCAGCGCTATAGCTGATGATGATCAGACACAAACATTTGAGCTACCAGACAAGTACCCTTCTTATTGAGCTGTTGTGGATGTATTATATGGAATTCAGCATCAGTTGCTGTTGCAGCATTCATCCCTCAGACACTGGATGAGCTTGAACAAATAATTTAAAGTTGAACAACATATAATCAGTGTACGTTGCATTCCAATTTAGTGCTACTTTCGGTGTATAGACTGAGATGGCTGGCAGTTACACATCTATTTTCATATTTTGCAGGTGAAGATGGCTGTAATTGATACCTTCCCTCATGAGGAGTATCTTAAACAGCAAATACTCACTGCAGGGACAGTAGGTTGGGCTGGTGCAGTGAAACCACTATATAAACAAACTGCTCCGGAATCTGAAAAGATGAAGCTGGTCCACAGCACAGTGCTGTATGCGTCCAGGATTATGAGGAGTAACATGTCTATACATTTACATGTTTTACATGTGTGTGTATCTGCTTTGGACTCCAGTAATGATGATGATGATGATAATGATGATGATGATGATGTAGAAAATCGACAACTGACATGCAACTCTGATATGCATGTCTGGATAGAAAATGTGCATGATGTTCTCAAGATAACGATATCAGACTAGCGTAATACATACATCTATGCTGTTTTAGTCAAGGAGAAAGAGTTCAGTATTTACACATGTATTATAAATATCCAGTATTATAAATATCCAATACTAACGTATCTCGTTATGTTTTTGTACAGGAGCCTTTAAACCATCCAGATGAGGACCTAGGATTCAATCACCACGATATGGTCTGACATCACAATAAACATTGGCACGTCCGCCACAATGTGGTCTGGTCCAGCTTGTCCCTGATAGCCTGCCAAGTCCACTGCATGGTCACCATGGCATCTGTCAAAACACCAGCCTGACCCACAGCTGTTCTGGGCCATTCCTCTCAGCACAGACTAGAAGCTAGACAGCTGACAGCTGTGGTAATACTCTGGTTACCTGCAGACCTCTGTCCCATTCTACAAATAATGTATACACACATCAGGTTAGTAGGTTGCCACATTTAAATTACTCAGTGATTGCAGTTGCATTTGAAAACTAGATATCATTTGCCCATATACATAATGGTACTGCTGGGTACAGAGACACCATACATATCCCGAACTACTGCCTATGCATTCGAGAAAGTGAATTTTCCAAAATGGCTGGCAATCCACAATGTCCCACTGTGTCCCAATGTGTGGCACACTGTTATGCTGTGAACTGACACACATAGCAAAACAACTTTTCCAATATGCAGAAAAAGAAGGTGCTATAAGGCACTAAGCTGAGGACTCCACATTGATGTCCAATATCATGTTTTGATCTATTAAATGTAGGGTCCAGCTATATGAGTCTTCCACAAGACGTCGCTAACAAGAAGGCTCTTACTAACGTCGAAAATCTTGATGAGATTAGTTTTGCATGGTCAGCCCTGTCAAGTGAGAGAAATTATTGAGTCGTCTAGGTAGATACTATGTACACAATAATATATGTGTGTATTGAGACTTTGATGGCACTGATTTCCCCGTTATACTTCTGGATATACAGAAAGTTGAGAGGCAGAATACTACTGTAACAGCTCATGTTTATGGCCTGATAAAAAGCAAGCCAGTTAATGGTTTTAAAGTCACAAACTAGATTCTTGGACCTCTTCATTCATTCAATTTTGGGAGTAACCAGAAGATGGACATATATGTGATTTTATTCTCAGAGGGACAGAATCAAATTTACACTATAGGTTGTCCTTCAGAGAAACTGGGACATGTTGATTGATTTGCCCAAAGAGGAAAATAAATTCTCAAAATTTAAAAACACTCACCACCAAAAGGGGTTACTATTTGTTGTGTATGCTGACTTTGAGTGACTCCTCGCTCCTGTCTCATCTAGCTGTATCACAGCTGAAAATCAGTTTGGTGCCTCTTGATAGTAAGTCCTTTGTGGGGATGGGGTAGAAATTTTGCTGTACTCACAATATTCATTCACGTTAATGTACTTATTTCCAAATTGTGTGTTTCAGAGAAAGAGAGAGTGTGTGTGTGTTTCTTGTTTAAAATATGTTCAAATGGTTCAAATGGCTCTGAGCACTATGGGACTCAACTGCTGTGGTCATCAGTCCCCTAGAACTTAGAACTACTTAAACCTAACTAACCTAAGGACATGCCCGAGACAGGACTCGAACCTGCGACCGTAGCAGCAGCGCGGCTCCGGACTGGAGCGCCTAGAACTGCACGGCCACCACGGCCGGCTTAAAATATGTGCTGTAGTGAAATGAATGCTGTGTTCACTAGTGTGCCTGAGTTTATTGCACAATATGTAAAGAAATGCATCTATACATCTCTACATTGGTGTACCACCTGCGCTGCTGTCAGCTGGTAGAGTCTCTAGTTTTTAGTGTAATCTAGTTGCCATTTTAATTCAGTCTATTATCAAGAAGTATATCAAAAGATATTGCAGATTTCTCTATTGCATCAAATGACACGAAGATTGTAAAATTTTTCCACTCTGTGGCAAATGACATTGTAATAACTTAACTGTAATTTGTTCGGTTATGCCAATGACTGCTTTCATCGAAAACATACTATAGGAAACGAATCTTTATAAATAAAAAGAATAATCTTTTAAAAGTATTCATTATCATTACTGAAGCAAATAATTGAATACATGTATCTCTTTTTATTATTAATTAAGTTACCAAATAAAATACTGTATACAATTAACCAAATAAACGATTAAGAAATTTGAAGACCTAAATCGTTGTTATTATTTACAAAAGTCCAAGTCACACCTTTGTCAATGTGATGTAGTATATAAAGGGCGTGAGACACTTGCTTTTCTTTTCTTTTCTTTTCTTTTTGAAAAAAAGGTGAGTATTATTTAGAAGGTGCAGTTTGCAGATGAGTGTAACGGGGTTAATAGACGGATCACTTGGCATTTCACATGTTGATAGCCACTTCTGGGAACAGGCAGGGCATGATTTCTGCTGCTACATAAGCATAGAAGCTACGTCTAAATTAATTTCACCTGTGCTTGAAGGAGATCATAGACTTTGTATCTGGAAGTAGTTGTGTGCTGAACAGAAATACATCCTCATAACATTAACTGTATCAGCCGATGGTAGCTGAACGCAAAGTAAAATTAGCACGAACTCATTAATAACACAGTGAATTTGTTTTAAATTCATTTATTTGTCACCCAACTTAAAAGCATGTCCAGATTTTTCTGACATGCTGGATGGCTGGGCAATACCACGCATCCATGTAGCCTTCTTGGAGCAGTCATGGGATGGACGACAGTGTTTGTGAGATCGAAGGTTTGAAACGATGTTATCACATCGTCATAACATATGCCAGGATCATTACAGTGAATTCCATGGAAAAAGCATATTAACCATAATCCCATCTTATGTGTTTTGGCATACTCGTACTTCATACTTCACATCCCTGAGAGGTTTCGGCGATGCTATATTTGCCGAGAACGTCATTATTACACATCCACAATTTTTGTAGAAGCAGTGAAGGCAATATCCTTAACTACAAACTGTTTGCATTCATTGAAAAAGACTTGAGCATCTACAATGATGTACCATCGTGAACTGCTTTGGATGAGACACAATGCTTATTCATCTATACAACTCGTTGCACACTCCCTGTGCATGGTGAATAGTTAGTCACTCGGTCATGCAGAAGTGCCTGTGGGGAGACAGATTTTACTGCATTGCTTTGTTTTGAACAATGTATAATGCTAAGTGATGCCAGCTCCTTAATTGTCCACCAGGTGAGCAGACAACCTTCTTCTTTAACGTTCTCATAGTAAGGACGAAGTCTTGCATAATCACCACAGCTGCCAAGTACGCTCCATGTTGCCATTCCTATTGGTTTAAAATGCAAGTATAATGAATCTTGTTGTTCCTAATTGAATGGTTGTTTTAGTAGCCTATGTGTGCTTGGATTCTGTCAGTAAAATAGTATACTCAAAGTGTTCCCATCAATGGGAAGATAATGACAGATGAATCTCTCTCTCTCTCTCTCTCTATTCGTTTAGTTGGTTCCGACTCTTCGTGACCCCATGAACCAAATCACGCCAGTTTTTCCTGTCTTGCACTTTCTCCCGTACACCTTCCAGGTTGGAACACACGTTGCTTCTGTGATGCCATCGGTCCATTCATCCTCTGACGTCCTCTTCTTCAAATTCGTTAAATCTTCCCCTGCATTAATATTTTTTCCAGCGAGGCATGCGTTCGCCTTGTGTGTCCAAAGTAGGTCAGCTTTTAACATTAGACCTTCCAGGGAGATCTCTGGTTTTATTTACTCCAATATTGATCTTTTGGTTCTCTTTGCAGTCCATGGAACTCTAAGAAGTTTCCTCCAACACCACAATTCGAAGGAGTCAATTCTTCGCCGTTCAGCCTTTCATACATCACAACTGGAAAGACCATAGGCCTCACAATACGGATCTTTGTTGCTAGTGTTATATCTCTGGACCTTGTCAAGGTTTGACATCGCCTGTCTACCGAGCAACAGGCGTCTCCGGATTTCATGGCTGCAGTCGCCATCAGCAGAGATCTGGGAACCGAGATAACTGAATGTGGTCACTACCTCCGTGGTTTCTCCTGCTATATCCCACGAATTGGTAGGTGCGGTTGCCATAACTTTCGTTTTCTTCGCATTCAGCCTAAGACCGGCCTTTTCGCTTTGTCTTTCACCTTCAGCAAGAGTGTTCTCAATTCTTCTTCACTTTCTGCCAACAGGATGGTGTCATCCTCGTAGCCTCGCATTCCTCATAACATGTTATGCATACAGATTGAATAAGTACGGTGACAGTGTACAGCCTTGCCGGACCCTTTTCTGACTCTTTATCCATTTCGTTGTTCCATACGTAGTTCTCACCGTGGCTTCTTGGTCAAGGTATAAACTCCGTATCAGATGAATGAGGTGATCTGGTACACCCATGTTTTTCAGTACGTTCCATAATTTGTTGTGATAGATGCAGTCAAAGACTTTGGCGTAGTCAATAAAGCAGAGGTACACATCACTCTGGAATTCTCTTGCTTTTCCATAATCCACCGAATGTTAGCAAATTTGATCTCTAGTTCCTCTTCCTTTCCTAAATCCAGCTTGTTCTTCTGGTAGCTCTCGATCTAGATATTGGCGAAGTCTATTTTTAAGATTTTCAACATGACTTTGCTAGCATCTGAGATAAGTGCGATTGTTCGGTAATCTGAGCATTCTTTTAGAACTTCTCTTGTTTGGAATGGGGATGAATACTGATCTTTTCCAGTCTTCTGGCCACTGCTGCGTGATCCATATTCTTTGGCATATTGAGTGCAGCACTTTCACTGCATCCTTTCCAGTGACTTTAAACAATTCTGCTGGTATTTCATCATGTCCACTAGTTTTGTTATCAGCCATATTTTCAAGGGCCCTCTGGATTTCGCTCTCCAAAATATCTGGCTCCCAGTTCTAAATTAACATTAACATCAGCAGTAGGAGCCCTGTCATTATGCAGTTCTTTCTTGTATAGGTCTTCTACATATTCTGCCCATCTTTCCTTAACATCCTCTGCTTCACTCAGATCTTTCCCGCTTCTGTCTTTTATCATTCCAATTTTTGCCTGGAATTTTCCTTTAATTTCTCTAATTTTCTTATAAAGATCTCTTGTCTTCCCCATTTCGTTACTATCTTCAACTTCCTCTGAAAATCTTTATTTAATTCAAACGTAGCTGATCTATCTCCCTTTATTTTTGCTTCCCTTCGTTCTTCTGCAACTTGCAGTGCCTCAGCTGATAGCCATCTAGCCTTCTTGCTGTTCCTTTTCTCGGGAATGTGTTTCTCTGCGGCCTCCTTGACGGTATTAGCTACTTCTGTCCACATCTCTTGTGAAATTTTGTCCTTTGGCTCTAGTACATTAAATCTGTTTTGTACCGCTACAGTGTAGTCGGAAGGTATAGAGTTAAGATCGTATCTGCAAGTTGGGATACATTTTGCTAGATTGTGAAGTTTCAGCCGAAATTTTGCAATCAGGAGCTCATGGTCTGATCCGCAGTCAGCCCCAGGTCTTGTTGCAGCTGACTGAACCACGCTCCTCCACCTCTGATGACTAAGTATGTAATCAATTTGGTTCCGGTGTTGGCCACCTGGCGAAGTCCAGGTATATAGGCGTCGTTTTGGTAGTTGAAACAGTGTATTAGTAACTATGAATGAATTTTCTTGGCAAAATTCTAGGAGTCTCTGTCCTGCTTCATTTGTTGTAGCAAGACCATATTTCCCTGTTATACCTTCTACAGCTTGATATCCTACTTTTGCATTCCAATATACAACTATGAAGACGATATCCTTTTTTGGTGTTGACAGAAGTAATACTTGTAAATCTCCATAGAACTGGTCAATAATTTCCTTTTCAGCATCGGTTGTTTTGAAGTCTGATGGACATCACTCTATCATTTTTATATTTGCATCCCATTACAGCTTTTCTCACTTTATCACAAATTATGAAGGCTACTCCATTACTTATGTTGTTATCGTGCCCAGAATAATACACCATATGGCCATCCGAAGCAAATTCTCCCATGCCAGTCCACCTCATTTCACTTATTCCCAATATGTCGATGTTAATTTTCTCCATTTCTCTTTTCACTGTGTCTAGTTTTCTTTGATACATGGATCTGACATTCCATTTTCCTATGCAGTGCTTCTCTTTGCACCATTTTACTCTTCGTGAAGCTCCTCTCAACCTGGTTCCCCCTGGAGATCCGATCGGGGAACTTGAAACTCCGGAACATTTTGAGCTGAGCGAAGCCATGGGGTTTTCTTGGGATAGTTCAGTGATGGTTTCCCGTTGCCTTCCCCTGTCCTCCAGCTCATATCTGCGCACCGACTCAGTTTCCCGCTGGGGTTTGTTACCCAACCTACCACTGAGTTACTCGGCTCAACGGGGGCACCAAGTGTAGGTAGGAAGTTGGAGAACTGAGGTGACAGAGGCTGTGAGAACTCTTTTGCTGAGTTCTTGTAATCGCGTATCACCCCCATTTCATTCCAGATTCTCATGGTGTCTGCAGAGACCTCCCCCCGCCCCCCCTTTCAGGTCATTTCCTGGGACCGACAGATGAATACCAACATTCAACACTTTTAAAACATTCAAATGTTCCTCATCTGTTGCACTGATATGGAAGATCTTTCATCTTATTTTATCGACAGGAATCTCAATCACATCACCACATTCTCCTCGAATGAATGAGTTATAATCCATTCCGTTTTTTACCAAAACAAATTTCTGCTTCAAAATCATGATTATATGCTTCATGTCCTTGAAATATCCCTTCAAAATCCTGAGAGGTATATATGCATTAAACTAAGTACTATTTTGCTACTATATCCATCAGTTCATCTTCGAAACATCCTGTGTTTTCTAAAAAATCCAAATCTCAGGTTTTAAGAGTTAATGTTTAAGAGTTAATGTCACGCTCACATTTCATAAGTGGTCAATCATGACCCAGCTCTGTTCATATCTTGTTTCCTGAAACACAAATGTTAAAGCATGACATGCAACATTCGATCCAACTGTAGCATTACCATCTCTTTTCCGAAATTTACCGTTGAAGTATAGGAAACTACTACTACTTTTATCAGGGAGGTAAAAATCAACAGAATGATTCTAAATCTAAATACTTCAGAAACTTAGTAGTGGTCCTATCGAGTAGTTACTGTTGTCTTTATTTCTGAGTCAAGCTCATTCATATTTGCCTGAAACACAATTCCTTTTCCAGACCATTTAAAAACCACATTTTTTACATCAATGTCATTGTGTCGGTAACATTTCCATAACTTCACCTTCTACATGTGGCTTATTCTTTACCTTTGTGATACTGGGAATAATGTTCTATGTTTCTAGTCGAATCAGTGTGATACTGCAGTGCCCTCTGCTTAAATTAATTGGTGGAAAAAAAATTGCACATTATACTGAGGATCGCTCTTTTAAAGTCAGAATGTACGATATCACATTTAAATCTCAACTGATGAATGGAGGGGTAATGCTGATATATAGGTTATTCTACTTTATACATTTCAGGTGAACGTGAGGCACAGATGAACACTGTTTTCGTAGAATCGAAAAATGTAGAACATGTTGCTGCTGATAATGCAGTGATGTAATTCTACTGGCGTACACAGGTCACCAAACAAATCAAAATAGTAGACACTATTCATGGGGTTTTTAGCATATGCCACGCTGTCAATTCCTGGTTCCCCTGCTACATCTCAATTCACAAACCTGCATCCATTAGTTTTTCATATAGTCTTAAGCAATGTGTTCCAAATAAACTACAAAATCTTGGAATATCGAATTTTTGGGAAAAGTTAAACAAGTCAGTACTTGAAAGTGGTCAATTGGGTAGTACAGCTAGGAGCTTTTCCTATTATGAACTGCCAAATCATTTCCTATGTTGTTTTAAATACAATCCTTTCCAAATTGCCATAGATTCCATCGTCCTGTTATTTCTCCTCATCAAGCTGTTCCTGGACACATTTAGAATTTTCACTGTTCAGGCCATTACTGCCACTTCTCTAGCTAATGAGCCAGTTGCTGAAAGACCTGCCAGGGTTAGAACAGGAATAATTTCACATGTGATCTTATCTTTTGGTAGAGTCCTAGGCATTTTAATTCTCTCTTCTTCTTCTTCTTCTCTTTCTTCTTCCTCCTTTGCACTTTTTGTTGATGACACCACTGAATGGGAACAAGTTTTTTAATGACCCTTGGGTTACCTTTTTATTCTTTAGTGTTTGAAGAGCAGTGCTCGTAACTTATTGGATATATACTTCCAAACCCTATTTAGCTTGGTGCTCATCGTTTTATAAGCTGCAAATTCTGTAATGCATAGATATGTCTCTTCTCTCATGTATTGTCTTAGCTTTATCAGCCAATATTTGATCTGATGTATGACATTCAGCCAAACACTGATTTGTAGAATATGTAATATCATACTTCCTGCGCCTCATCCAACAGATTAATTCCCTTATCACAATTTGCTGACTCTTTTTGAAGCATCATCCCAGGGCCTGATGTGCATACTACCACTCATGTTACGCTGTTGCACGGTTTGATGTCTACACGCCCTGTTATACTGGGTGTCTCTGTAACAGCGTGCAAAAATGTAACAGGACATAGAGAATGCTGAATGAACAACTTGAGGGACGGAACCTGCAGTCGGAGAAGTCAGTTTAAGGCGACATGGAATGAACTTGTCTACCGCTTTTTCCAGCATTACTGTTTTCCAGTTTGTTTGTAACTAACATGTGTACAGGTTTACACGTGCTGTGCTTTTTGTTTACATGTACATTCTTAATTTCCTGCAAGAAAACGAAGAGGACGAGCCTGATTATTAGGAATTGGAATGGAAGGGGAGGTCTTTTTCCAATGGCCTGCGAGTTCACCTGACCTGAATCCCCTTGATTATTTATCATGGGGACATCTAAAGTCACTCGTGTGTGAGACACCAGTGGATACAGAGATGGGAGCAGTTGTCAGAATTGTAGATGCCTGTGATGTGATTCGAAAGACACCAGGGATATTTCTCAGGGTTTTGTTTTCCAGTGTTATAAATGCGTGGATGTTGATGGCCGTCACTTTCAGCGCGGTTTGTAAAATACAGTGTAAATGGTGCGTTCATTCTGTCAATGATAGTATTTGCAGATAACTGTAACTAACATAAATAAAAAAGTACACAGTACTGTGATTTTATTCCTATTCTCTCCTTAAGCAGGCTTCTCCATGCCCAGCTTCCCTGCCTCAAACTGCTCAGTGGAGCATCCTCTGTATCGTGTTAAATTTTGCACGCTCTTACGGAAACACCCTGTATAGCAAATCAGAGGCATCCAGCCAACTATCGTGTAATGATGGCAAACCAAGCCATTTAACTAAAGTCCTAACCTTTGATGTGCTATGAAAGACTCTACGAGAAACACATTTGGTTCAGTACTTTCCTCCAATTCGTCTGTGTAAGAAGTTTAGAAATTTCTCCACCTTTGCCATCTTTTAAGACACACATCCTTGCGTTTGTTCTCTGTACTTTGAAAATGGTAAATGTCTCTGTTGACCACTTGGGAATGTACGATTTCTCAAATGGAGTCTTTTACTCTGAAATGTCGGCATATCACCGACATTAAATATCTGATACTGTGGATCTGCCCTTTTAATACGATTGTATACAGTATTTAGAGTATTATTATTATCAATATTAATCGGTTTCTTTGTACTGTATGATGTGAAGTTCAGTTAGATTGTTCTGTTCAGTTCTTTGTGGGTGAATTTCTAGCCATTTGTATGATACTCAAAGATTAAAATGCTTGAAAATTTGTTTTTTTATTATCCTGTTCAAATTTTCAAAGGTACTAGATTTCAAGTGAGAGGACAGAGAGAGTTGGTGTATTCTATACTGCTACGTTACCACTTTCAAATGCCTATTGTAAATTTCACCTCCACAGTCAGTTTGAGGGTTTCAAGGCAACGGCATCAGTTGGTCAAATATCTGTACAACATTCTTCCTCATTTATATTTTTACAGGTAATTCCCAGGAAAATTTGGAGTACATATCAATAACCATTAAGATGTACTTGTTTGCTTAATTCACTCTGAAACATTGCATTGTATCTGCATGATCAGCCTTCCACAAGTCATCCTGCCCATGCATGATAATATGCCCAAGAGAGCATGTTTTGTGTACTGGTTTGTGTAGTTCTCGAACTATTCTCCGCAGAATTGTTCAATGATTTGCCTTTCCCTGAACTCTGAAACGACTGATACGATTGCATTCATATGGGCTGTATTTCTGGTGGTGGCGCATGCTGTGAGCAGTCATAGCTGGGCTATTATTTCAATAGGAGCGTGATAATGTATGTATTCCACAGACTAACGTTCATCCTTTTATGCTGATCGTCAATACATTTACTGGTTCTACTGCATAAGAGTAGATAGGAAATGTATGTTCTACCCCAATTACCGAAATCAGCTATTTAAAGCCATTTTTATTCTATTTTTAGACCATTTTACATCGAAATCAGCTATTGTTCATATTTTTACAATGATACAACCACAAAATTAGGGAAATGCATAAAGTGTCTCTTTTAGATAGTACTATATACATATATACAACATTTATAATGGTGTTGAATAATAAAAATATATACAATTATAGATGGTGTTGGTTATTCTAAATATATACATATATACAATTACAAATAATGATGTTTATATAGTAAATACATATATACAATGAATGATGATGAAACAATAATATATACAATATATTTACATATATAAAACATAGACAACAAATAGTGGATAACAAATACTTACATTTTTTTTATATAATAAATGGACAACATATCAAAGAAGTGTACCAAATGTGATATGGTAAAAGATATATCTGCATATGGACTTAAATTAGGTAAACCAAGGTCAATATGTAAGAAATGTATAAATCAAGATAGAAAAAACAGATATCAGCCAAAGAAAACCAGTAACATTCAAAATGAAACAGTACAAAAATGTACTAAATGTGAGATGATAAAAGATATATCAGAATATGGAATGAAATTAGGTTAACCAAGATCTATATGTAAGAAATGTATTAATCAAGATAGAAAAAATAGATATCATACAAAGGAAACCTGTAACATTCAGAATAATGTAAAAAATGATGATAGTAGACTAGTTAAACAATTCGAAAAAGCAGTTCACATTGATATACCTGATAATATACATTATCCATCTGAATATTATGCACCTGAATATTGTCAAAATTGTTCACAATGGAGTATTGATGGTACAAGATGTTATATTTGTAATCCTGATAAAGTAAGTGTTCATAATAATAAAAAATATAGATTTAAATATTTTAATAATCATTTAATGAACTTACGTATAACTATAGAAAATGGTGCAATTGTTGATATGTTTACTGGTTATGAAAAGGATCGTATTATAGAATTATTTGAGATGTTTAATTACTATTACAAAGGTAAGGCATTACCATACAAATATATAATTGCAAAAATAACTGAACTATTAAATATTGAACATCAAATAAAAATACAAAACACAAAACGTAATATTAGTATATGGGAACAATTTTTAAATGAGAAAAAGAAACATGAAGAAAATGAGAATAAGAAACAAGAAGATGAAGATGAAGATATTGATATATGGGATTAAAAGTTCTCTGTCAGTATTCTGTGTTGTGCATCATAAGTGAGATTTTTCTTTCCATACATGACTATGTAGGCTAGTGTATTATCAGGTATTTTATCCTTAAAAGTAGCACATAACTTCATAGTTGTTTTTTGTGTAACAACTGTATTTTTTCTATGTGCCATATTGATTACATAAATAGGATAATTTGTTATATAATTATATGGATTAACATCAACATTTCCATCTCCATTTTGTTTTAACCTTTTAAAATCACGAAATGAATCATAAGCTTTCAAATAATCGTATGGTGGATCTAAATTCCACATTTCTTGAGGAAATAATTCATTTCTCCCATTTTTCAGATATAGGTTTTGTAACATAACATGATCATATAATGATGAATCAAGCAATTGATTATTTTTACGATTAGTTTGAAATACAACAAATATAAAGTAAGGCATATCAAATTCCATTGAGTTATAATAATTTGTGATGTCTAATTCGAATTTTTCCTTACCATTTAATCCAGCTACTTCTACAGTTTGTAATTCATAAAATGATATTGGTATTTTTGGATTTTTCAGTATATTTTCTCGTAGTTCAAGTTCATAATTAGGTTCAAATTTAACAACGGGTACACGAATTTCCATATTCTCAACTATGATTTTACCTTCACTTGGAAGTGTATCTTTAATTTCAACTCCAGCATTATTATAATCAGCCCATCTCAAAATACAATCATTTGCACTTGATGACCATGTGAAACATACAGTAAGATCACCTTCAAACATCATTTCTTGGTAATCATTAAAAAATCCACCTAACATTTCCAATGGATATAATACTTCATTTTTCTTCTTTCTTAATTTTCCATTGTTAACTATATGTCCTTCCATACTTCTTTTATCAGTAACACATGATGTTAAATGCAACAGAACTGATGATGAAATAAATGGATGTTCAATTCTAGATAAAACATGATTACCCTTTCTTATGGTTATAAAGTCAAATAGTTTTGCTACATAGTTATCAATTAGCTTCTTATTGGATTTTCCATCATATGTTGGATAATTAGTTCCATCAGTTTTAATAATACTAAAATTCATGTACAATTGAGCCATATTAGGATGCAACCATCCATCACCAACATGTATATTAATTTCTGTATCCTTATTGGGAATATTTAGGTTATTTTTTGTTTTTTCATTCACTGGAAATGATTGAAATTGATAGCTTTCAATCTTCTTCATTTATTAAGAAGAAAAATGTATCATTTCATCTCCAATATAACTGTTATTTGTGCCCCATTGAAATCAATTAAATTATCATTGTCATCAGTTATAGTTACTTCTAAATCATATATTTTATCATGAATAGGAACAAATAATGGATGAGATGGTTCATATATTATTGGTGCACCAAATTCAACATTTGGTTTAAAAGAAGCAATAATATTAGTTTCTCTATGAAAATGATCATTATGCTTTATATACATACCATCAGCTAAATTAAAATTAATATTAATTAATTCAAATGGTATAATTTTAGGTACATCATTAGCAACAGTTCTTTGTTTTGGATTAATTGTTTGATTACTAAAACCTAACAGAGGTGCTATATTATCTTCTTTTTGTATATCCATATATATTTTTTATCACTCTCAATAACAACTCTATTTAAAATTTCATCTGCTTTAATATTTTTATTAGGGGTTTTTGTATGAATAAATTTTTCTATATTTTTTAAATTATGTTGACCAATAGGAAATACAATTGTTTCACCATCACAATATAATTTATTATTTTTAGATCTTATATTAGGTGTTAAAAATGTTGTATAAAATCCAACTAATGCTACACTATTAAAGTTATCTCTAATAGGTACATTTAATCTTTTTTTAAGTACTGATGAATTACCACTCAATTGAAATAATCTACTCATTTATTATTAATTAAATGAATAAAATTGATTGGGAACCAAAAATTAGAATACCAGAGAAAAAGGTAAAAAATAAGCATGGTAAACTCTTACCTAATTCAATTAGATGTGCAATTATAGGACCAAGTGGATGTGGTAAAACAACATTAATGATTGATAACTATTTATTAGCACCAGGCTGGTTAAATTGGGATAAAATAAACCATGTATATATTTATTCTAAAAGCTTAGATCAATCAAAATATCAACAACTAATTAAAAAATGTAATAAAATTGAAGATATAACAGGTGATTCATTAGCATCATTTATTAGTAGCAATGATGACATTGTACCATTAGATGATTGTGATGATAATTCAATTGTAATATTTGATGATTTTATCCTAGAAAATCAAGATATAGTAAGAGAATATTTTACTAGAGGTAGACATAAAGGAATTGATTGTTTTTATTTAGCTCAAACATACTCAAAAATACCTAAACAGTTAGTCAGAGATAATCTGAATTTCTTAAATATATTTAGACAGGATGATACAAATCTACATCATGTTTATAATGAATTTGTTGGTGGTGATTTAAAATTTAACGAATTTAAAGAAATATGTAGTAAATGTTGGAATGATGAATTTGGTTTTATAACAATAGATATTACAAGGAAATGTAATGATGGAAAATATAGAAATAAAATACAACATTTCATAAGAACATAAACGTAAACATAAACATAAACATAAATGTTAACATAAACATAAATGTTAAACATAAACATAAACGTTAACATAAACGTTAAACGTCAACTCAAACATCAACATAAACACATTTTCATTCTAAATAAATGTTTACAAAATATGATTCAGCTATAGTTAAACAAGCTAAACGTAATAGAAAAAAAGTAGAAAAATTAAAAGAACAATTTAAAACATGGAAAAAACAACCAAGAACAGAATATGAAAAATATAAAAAAGAGGATCAACCTGTTATTGATGCTATAGAACAATTAAAACAAGGGTTTGAAGAAATTGGTGATAATGTTCTGAAAGCTATTGAAGAAAATAGAGAGGTAGAAAAACAAATAATTCCATATCATCACCATCATGACATAGCACCAATTAATGATTTTACATTAAGTGAATCTGAAATACGAGATGTTTTAACTCAATATGATGAAGAAATAAATAATAAAAAAATGCTTAATAAAAATGATGATAGCAAAGGTAAAATTATAAATATAAGTGAAAGAATGTTAAAATATATCAATAACAGTGAGGATCCAGTTTTTGGATTAAGACCTGTTGGAATGTTTAAGTACATTGGTAAATTACCTGTAGAATTCAAAGGGGATAAACTAATCATTGGTGGACATGAATATGATGGTACAGATGGATTAATGAACCTTTTAACTAAAAAACATATTTCTATGGATGATTTGAATGATGAATTTCATCCTGTTGATCTATCAAATTATGCAGATATATTATACAAATCAGATGCATTATATTCTGATAAAAATCCAAATAAAATAAAATCAAGTAAAGGTGTTAAATACAATAATTTGATAAAAGAAATTGTTGATATTTATTTCCCCCAAAAAAGAAAACAAACTATAGATTCATCAGATTATTCAGATGTGTCCCCAACCAAATCAGGTACAGGATTTGTTAAAAAATATAGTGAAAAACCAGTTGAATATATATGGATGAATGATGTTAGACAACTAATTGATAGATTAATGGTAATTCATGGTGAGGAAATGGCTGGTAATAATAATTATTACAATGAAAAGGTAGGAATAACTAAAATGTTAACAAATAAATTTAATGACTTTATAATTAATGATCCAAAAGGTATTCCATATTTAATTAGGTTCTTGAATAATATACCACATACATTTTGGAAGAATGAAAAATATGGTAAAGGCTTGATAAATACATTAATTAATAAATTACCATTTGAAATGCATCTACCTGGTTATAATTATTGTGGACCAGGTACAAAATTAGATGAAAGGTTATCTAGAGGTGATAAAGGTATAAATCCATTAGATGAAGCATGTAAACAGCATGATATTGCATATAGGGATAATAAAGATATAGAAAAAAGACATATAGCTGATAAAATATTACAAAATGTAGCAAAAGAGAGAATGTATAGTTCAGATGCATCATTAGGTGAAAAATTAGCTTCTACTGCTGTTAGAGGTATAATGTATACTAAAAGAAAATTAGGAATGGGACTATATCTTGATGAGATAGATGGGATTTTTAATCTATATAAATGAATACATTCAGTATTGACTATACTTTACTACCTAGTGGAAAAATTAAACCAAAATTAAAGCCAATAATGATCAACTAAATAGTATTGATCAGTTTTTAACTAATGCTCAAAAAAGAAAAAGAGATAAAAAAATTGGTGGTAATTTACTTATTACACTAGGTATTCCAGTTGTGAAAAAGATTATTGAATATTTACAGAAAAAGAAAGAAGGTAGTGGATTAACACAACATGAAGGTGGTTTTCTACCTTTACTATTTGCAGCATTAGGAGCATTGGGATCTTTAGCGGGTGGTGCTGCAGCTGTTGCTAGTTCAGTTATGAATAAAAAGAAAAATGATGCTGAAATAGCTGAATTAAAGAGGCATAATATGGAAATAGAGAAAAAAGGTACAGGGTTAAAAAAACGATGCAAAAAATAATGAAAATGTATCCACAAGTATTGAGTAATTTTGATTTAGAAAATATAGCTAAAAAACTAAAAATTAAACATTTTAAAGGTGTTTTTATGATAGATGAGTTATCTAATAAACCTAAAAATAATGAATGTGGAATAGTAAATTTAGACACATCTGATCATGTTGGTACACATTGGATATGTTATTATAAGAATAATGATGGTAAATTTGTGTTTGATTCATTTGGTGGCAATATACCATATCAACTAGTTAAATATTTAGGTGAAAATGAATTATACTATAATGCAATGAGAATACAAAATTATGATGAAGTAATATGTGGGCATTTATGTATATTTGTGTTAAAGCTATTATCAGATGGTTATAAATTCAGTGATATTTTGAATCTAATAAATGGACATTTTTGGAAATAAAATAAAATCAGAAAATATAAAAAACAAACAAATTAATAAACTAAACTCAATATTGGATTCAAAAATTCAAAATGTAATTAATGTATTTGAAAAAGAACTGATTGAGATTTTTGAGGTTACCAAAAAATATATTAGTTTTAAAGGTAAACGGTTAGTAAATATAAATGACCCAGTTAATGACTATGATGCTGTTACAAAAGGATACTTAGAAAAAGAATATGTTAACAAACCTGAATACATGTCTATTTTAACACAATTTAATAACTATGTTACCAATACAAAATTTAATGAAAAAATTAATCAGATTCATCAAGATAACTACAACACTTTTAAGAATTTCTTCACAAAAAAGGAGATTGAAAAGGTTTTTTCAGATTATTTCTCAAAGTCAGATTTATCACCATACATAAATAAAATAAATAATCTTGAAAATAAAATCTGTGATAAACAAACAATTGAATTTACCTTTCTGACTGGAAATGAACAAAAAATGCACAACTTTGAATATGATTTCAGACTTAAAAGAATTGTTGTTGTTGGTAAGAATATAAACAAAGATTTGAAATTTGATGACTTTGATATTGCAGTAAGTGTAGCTGATAAATTATATGAAGTAAATAATGGTAATCAATCAATAATTGTACACAAATCAAATTTTCTAACTGTTACATTAAATGATGCAGTTAAAACTCTTCCAGTTGATGTTAAGTTAATTATATTTGGTGAATTAATAGATGAAGAAGAATTTTAAGCCTTATAAATGAATGATCAAATATATTGTTTGAAGTGTAAAACATTTACAGATACACATGATCTACATAGATCAATAACTAAAAATGGACGTAATAGAATTGAAGGCATATGTTCAGTATGTAAAACAAAAAAGAGTAAGTTTTTAAAAAAAATTTAATTGTAAGTAGAGAAAATATAATAAATGAACTACATAAACCAATGAGAAAAAATTATAATAGAAGAAAAGTAGAATCATTTGGAATAGATGATTTATGGCAGGCTGATTTAGTTGAAATGGATTCAGGTAATTTAAAAGGTATATCAAAAATTAATAAAGGATATAAATATATGTTAACTATTATTGATGTATATTCTAAATATGCATGGGCTATTCCAACTAAGGATAAATCAGGTGAAAATGTAGCAAATGCATTTGATAATATATTTAAAATTAGATCACCAAAACATTTACAAACAGATAATGGAAAAGAATTTTATAATAAATATTTTAATAAACTAATGAAAATATATAATATTAATCACTATTCTACATTTACTGAAATTAAAGCATCTGTTGTAGAAAGATTCAATAGAATACTAAAAGAGAAAATGTGGAAACAATTTGATATTCAAGGTAACTATAAATGGGTTGATGTATTACAAAAACTAGTAAATGACTATAATAATACTAAACATAGTACAATAAAAATGAAACCAATAGAGGTTAATGATAAAAATTACAAACCATATGCTACTGTAATATATCCATATAAAGCTAAATATTCTATTGGTGATCAAGTTAGAATAAGTAAATTAAAAGGAATATTTGAAAAAGGATATACAGCTAATTGGTCAACAGAATTATTTGAAATTGAAGATGTTATTTATTCAGATCCAATTACATATAAATTAAAAGATATTAAAGGTAATTTCTATGAACATGAGATACAGAAAACAAAATATCCAGATGTATATCTTATTGAAAAGGTGTTAAGAACAAAAGGTGATAAAGTATATGTTAAATGGTTAGGATTTGATAATTCACATAATAGTTGGGTTAGTAAGGACAACATAATTACGTGAATAATTTTTATATATATAAATGAAGAAGTTTGCACTTCTGTTTTTTCTATCTGTCTGTTATCCTGATGATGATGTATCTATATTCATTAATCAGTTAAATGACGAATCTTTGAATTATGTATATGATCTGAATGGTGAGGAAATATGTGTTGTTTATGAATATTTTAAGAAACAAACTGTTTATTTTTTATATAATAAATGAGGCTGATAGAAGTCATATCTAAACTTGAACAATTCAACATTGATTTTTATTTACATAATAATCTTAGAATTGGTTATATTAAATATGAAAAAATGTTGTATACGACTTATAGAATTATTATTTATAATTATGATGAAAAGGTATTTCTAAATTTTAAAGAATCAATTACATCATCTGATTGGGAATTTTCTTCAACTATAGATAACCATATTATTGATTTATATTTTAGTGATAAGAATGAGAATATTAAGATCGAATTTTTTAAGTCTTTATAAATGAAAACAATAATACTCTTATTGTTGTTTAAAATTATATATGCCAATGATAAGAGTAAAGCAATAAAGTATTTAAGTGATTATGGATATTTAGATATTACAAATGTTAATGATAATACTCATGTTAGTAATGATACATTTAGAGAAGCATTAATGTTATTTCAGTTAACATATAATCTTGAAATAAGTGGTGAATTAAGTGATGATACTTTAAATTTTATGAACATGCCTAGATGTGGTGTAAAAGATGAATTTGGTAGCTATAGAACTAGTTTGTATAAATGGAATAAGCAACATATCAAATGGCATTATAAAGGTGCTACTAAAAAAGTATTACAATTAACTGATGCAGCATTTAAAATATGGCAAGATAAAATAGATATTCAGTTTAAACATGATAGCAATAATCCTGATATCTTAATTACAAATAAAAGACGTAAACATAAATTTGAAATTGATAAAAGTATACATTGTTCAAAGGATTTAGATGGTAAAGGTAATGTTTTAGGTCATGCATTTTTTCCAGATATGAATAATAATCCTGTAGAAATACATATGGATGATGATGAAATATGGTATTTAGAGAAGAATACTAATACACCAAAAGGACAAACAAATCTATTTGAAGTATTAATACATGAGATTGGTCATTCATTAGGTCTACGACATTCAGATGATTATGGTTCAATAATGTATGCATACTATAATGGATCTCATTTAGAATTATCTCAAGATGATATTGATGCTATTCAAAGTTTATATGGTAAACAATCAACACAACCAACACAAGTACCAATTAAACCAATTTCACCACCTATACAATCAGAACCTATATCATTATGTCAAACTAAACATATTGATCACATATTATTTATGAATGGGATTTTATATGTTTTTTATCAGAAATGGGTGTGGATAATTCAAAATACAATACCACAATCACAATTAATAACTGATTGGTTAACATTTTTACCAAATGATGTAAACCGTATAGATGGTATATATCAGAGACCTAGTGGTGAACTTGTTATATTTTCCAATAATATGGTATATATGATACATTTACATACATTACAATTGATATCAGGATATCCAAAACCACTATCTAGTACAGGTTTACGCAATAATTACAAATTAAATGGTATAGTGAACACTTATTCTGGTAGAACATTTATTTTCTTTAATGACTTTTTCTATGCTGAAATAGATGAATGTAATTTTAAATATAAAGTACGTGGTATTATAAGTAGAGAATATTCTGGATTACCAACTGGTATAAATTCAGTATTTAGGTACATTAATGGTATGTTGTACTTTTTTAGAGATGATGCCTTTTATGAATATAATGAATTCACCAAAAAAGTAGTTAAGTATGGTATATTTGATTTATCACTATTTGGTATAGATTGTATTAAATCATCTTCGTTAATATCAGAACTAATAATTGTACTAAACAATACAATCCAACAATTAAAACATTTTTCTTCTATATAAATGGAACTATTAACTAGACTTAATAGTGTTAATAAAAATACACCATTGGTGAAATTATGTGACATTGAAGTGGATAAAGTGTATCATATTACAAATGTAGAAATCAAAAATACTAAATTAGGTTTTAAAACATTTATTGAACTTAATAATGAATTTAATATAATACTACCAGATAGATATGCAAAAATGATTGGTTGGGATGATTGTACAGCTATAATTGGTTGTAATATTGTATATAAAGGAATGATGGATAGATCAGATAAAAAGGTACATGTATTAGAATTTAGACAACAATAAATTAGAGTTTTTAAGTGTAATAAATGGATACAACTAAGAAATGTTGTAGATGTAAAGAAGATAAAAATATTAATGAATTTCATTTTGATAAATTTGTAAAAGATGGACACCGTAGAGTATGTAACCAGTGTGCATGTTATTATACTAAAAGATATTATGAAGCAAACAAAGATAAATTATTTGAAAAGGTAGCATGTGAATGTGGTAGAATTGTAGCTAGATGTAAACTTAAACAGCATGAAAAATCATTAATTCATTCTGATCTTATAAAAGAAAAAGAATCTATAAATATCTACTAATTCTTATAAAAATTTTTTATCAAATTATATAACCATATTTTGTATAGAGTATAATATTCTGAATAATAATTATATAAGTAAATAGATACATCTAACTGTATCTAGTTATCAAAATAAGGTTAATAAATATGAGTTATGTAATATAAAAAAAACACAAAAGAGACAGCACATACAGACAACAATCAGTTTACTTTTTATCCCTAATAAATAGATATATCTGTATCTATTTGTAAAAATACAGTTATCAAATATTCTGAATAATAATTACATAAGTAAATAGACAACAAATACAGACAACAAAAATAATAGTTTTCTTCCTTAATAAATAGAGCTATCATAATGGAGATGAAGATGAATGAACTTAGAGCAATAGCTAAAAGCATAAAGATCAAAGGTTACTCTAAAATGCGTAAAAGTGAATTAATGGATTTATTATTTCCACATACAATTGATATTGGTAAGGAATCTAATAAAAGAAAAAGAACACCTAAAAATGTATCTATTGCTAATATAGAAGATAAAGATCCATCAAAAATGAATGTTAATGAACTTAAAACATTAGCTAAACATTTAAATCTTAGTGGATATTCTAAATTATGTAAAAGTGATTTGTTACAGTTGATTCAAAATACTCAAACACTATTTCCATTTGCTACAGATATATTTGAACATCCTAATGAACGAAAAATTCATATTTATCATTCAATTGAAAAAGCATTCCAAAATAGATTACAAACATACAATATTGAAAACAACTTAAAAATTAAAGATCCACAACACATTATGACATCAGCAAAACCTATTGTATGTCAGTTAATAAAAGATAATCTTAAAATATACAATGGATTAAAAGTTAATCTAATATTGTACTGTGAATTCAAATTGAATACTACTAATGAAATAAAAGAATTTAGATTCTCAACATACAACTATACAATCACAAATGAAAAAGATCTAAATAAATTTTATACAAAAGGTAAACAACAAATATTAACACACATGCAAAATTTTCAAGATAGAGGATCAGGCTGGATGTTAAATAGTGTAATTGGTTTACAATTAGGAATTAACAAATATACACCACTTAACGGTTCATCATATATTGAACTACCAAAAACAATAAAAGATAAAAAAGCATGTATAAATGTTAAGAATAATGATGAAAAATGTTTCTTGTGGTCAATAGCATCAGCATTAAATCCAGTTGACCCTACAAAATGTAAAAACCCAGACAGATCTAGTAACTATATAGAATGTGTCAAACAATTAGAAACTAAAATTGGTCAAATAGAATATCCAGTTAAAATTGATAATATACCTAAATATGAATGTAAACTTAATATATCGATTAATGTGTATGCATATGATGAGAAATATGAAATATATCCATTAAAGATAACTAAAGATGAAAAATCAACACATATTGATTTATTATACATGAAAAATAATAATAATTCACATTATTGTTGGATTAAAAATCTATCTCGATTAATTAGATCTCAGTGTACAAAACATACTGAAAATATTCATCTATGTAAAATGTGTCTACAACACTTTAATTCAGAAAGTAAACTAAATGTACATAAAGCAGATTGTTCTAAAAATGAATCAGTTAAAATTAGAGTACCAAATGAAGGTGAATACATAACATTTAAGAATTATAAACATACAATGCCTGTTCCATTTGTTATATATGCTGATTTTGAAAGCTTATTATTGAAAATGGACACATGTGAACCAAATCCAAATGAATCGTACACAATGAAATATCAAAAACATGAACCATCTGGATTTTGTTACTATGTGAAATACATTCATAATCATTATAAAGATCCTGTTGTTTATAGAGGACCAAATGCTAAAACTAAATTTATTGAGATGATTAAAAATGAAGTTGAACAAATAGGACATATATATTCACAAATAGAACCAATGAAACAGTTAACACATGAACAAATAAAAATACATAACCAATCTAAAAGATGTACATTATGTGAATCACCATATACACCAAATAATAAAAAAGTACATCATCATGATCATTTAACTGGTAATTATATAGCACCATTATGTAATGAATGTAATCTTAAACTTCAACAACCAACATTTGTGCCTATATTCTTACACAATCTAACTGGTTATGATTCACATTTGTTTATTAAAGAACTTGGTTATGATGAAAAAGAAATTGAATTGATTCCAAATAATGAAGAAAAATATATAAGTTTTGGTAAGCAAACAAATAACTTAAAAATGAGATTTATTGATACATTTAGATTCATGGCATCATCATTAGATAAACTATCATCTAATTTGTCAAAAGATAAAATGAAAAATATTGAATTATTCTTTCAAAAAGATAAAGTAGATCTAGTAATTAGAAAAGGTGTGTACCCATATGATTATATGGATGATTGGAATAGATTTAATGAAACACAATTACCACCTAAAAATGAATTCTATAGTAAGATCAATGAATGTAATATATGTGATGATGATTATGAGCATGCACAATTAGTATGGAATAAATTTAATATAAAAAATATGGGTGAATACCATGATTTATATTTGAAAACAGATGTGTTATTGTTAGCTGATGTATTTGAGAACTTTAGAGACACATGTATGAAATCATATGATTTAGATCCAGCATGGTATTATACAGCACCTGGTTTATCATGGGATGCAATGTTAAAAATGACTAAACTACCACTTCAATTATTACATGATTATGATATGATATTAATGGTAGAAAAATGTATTAGAGGTGGTATAGCACAATGTTGTAAAAGATATGTTAAAGCAAATAATAAATACATGAAAGATTACAATAAAAATAAAGAATCAAATTATTTAATGTATTTAGATTCTAATAATTTATATGGATATGCAATGTCACAATATTTACCATATGGTGGATTTGAATGGGAAAATAATTTAGATATTGATGTAATGAACATTCCAGATAAATCTGAATATGGATATATATTAGAAGTTGATTTACAATATCCAATTGAATTACATGACAAACATAAGGATTTACCATTAGCACCAGAAAATTTACATAAATTATTAACAACATTAAATAATAAACATAAATATGTTGTACATTATAGAAACCTAAAACAATGTATAAAATTAGGATTGAAATTAACAAAAATACATCGTGCACTAAAATTCAGACAAAGTGATTGGTTGAAAAAGTACATTGACTTAAATACAGAAATGAGAACAAAAGCTAAAAATGATTTTGAAAAAGATTTCTTTAAACTGATGAACAATAGTGTGTTTGGAAAAACAATGGAAAATATAAGAAACAGAGTTAATATAAAATTAGTATCAGATGGTAAAAAATGTGATAAATTAATAGCTAAACCAAATTTCAAACATAGAACAATATTTAATGAAAATCTGGTAGCTATTCATATGAATAAAACTGAAATTAAATTTAATAAACCAATTTATGTTGGAATGAGTATATTAGATTTATCAAAAGAATTAATGTATAGTTTTCATTATGATGTAATGAAACCTAAATATGGTACAAATATTGAGTTATGTTATCAAGATACCGATAGTTATATATACAATATAAAAACAGATGACTTTTATAAAGATATGAAAAATATGATTGAACATTTTGATACAAGTGATTATGCAACAAATAATGTGTACAATATACCACAAATGAACAAAAAGGTATTAGGTAAAATGAAAGATGAATGTAATGGTAAAATAATGACTGAATTTGTTGGTTTGAGAGCTAAAATGTATGCATATTGTGTTGGTGAAAAAGAAAATAAAAAATCTAAAGGTGTTAAGAAATCAGTAGTAATGAATAAAATATCAATGGATGACTATAAAGACTGCTTATTCAATAATAGTGAATTATATAGATCAATGAATTTAATTAGAAGCTATAAACATGAAATATATACAGTGAAATTAAATAAAATAGCACTAAGTGCAAATGATGATAAAAGACACATTATGAATGATGGAATAAATACATTACCACTTGGACATTATAGTTTATTGTAAATATTGTATATATTATGTATATATTATGTAAACATATTTATTTGTAATTGTATATATGTATATATTTAGAATAACCAACACCATCTATAATTGTATATATTTTTATTATTCAACACCATCTATAATTTATATAGTATTATCTAAAAGAGACACTTTATGCATTTCCCTAATTTTGTGGTTGTATCATTGTAAAAATATGGATAATAGCTGATTTCGATGTAAAATGGTCTAAAAATAGCTATAAAATAGGGTTTAAATAACTGATTTTGGTAATTGGGGTAGAACATACATTTCCCATCTACTCATAAGACATGTTTCATAATGTTTCTGTGCTCCCTACCGTTAGGGCTTTTGTTTTTGTATTTGTTCGTCATACATAATATTTCACCACACGTTTTTAGATCTTTGCCAGGCTTTGAAGTTTTTAAGAATATTAGATCCATTAGATGAAGCGTTCTTTCAAATTCCTTACTCTCAACATATACGATGTACTTGGTTAAGCTTATAGGCTGTGCAGCCTACATTATGGTTTTTGTCCACTGACCCAATGTGTCGAGTCTATTTCGCTGTCTCCATGATGGCTAAAGCAATCAGCAACAGTATATACTTCTTCTTCTTCTTCTTCTTTATCTCCATTTCACTTAACAGTTGGATTACATTTTTCTCCACGAAACTGATCTCATTCTGAGTGTCCTATCCTTAGAAACCGTAATTTCTATCTAATAGCCTTCTGTTCATCAATGACTTTAGGTTTTTTCAACGTGCAGTTGCATACTAACCTGATTTCTATACAATATGCAACTTTTATAGCCTCAGTAGACTTATTTTTACGGTATTTCTAAAATTCGGTTGTTGTCTTCAACCTTTACATTTAATATAACGATTAACTTCAGCGGCGTTCTGACATTCACTTCTTTTAGAGCTTTTGTCCCTTTAATATCTTCAAGTTAGTTTTTTATATCTTGCAATCTTTATTCAATTAACATGGTCCTTGCAACCTACACATTAATTATTTTCAACTTGTTTGGTTCTTCTGCAAGTTTGCACCAGTGAGCTGATTAACCATCACGAACTTCATACCCACCATTTTAGTCGATCTTCTGCTGATGTTTTCTTTCCCATTTACTTATTATGCTGTGATAGATTGAATCTGCGCATCCACGCATGAACAAATGTTCTTTGCATGCAGACCTCTCCTCTCGGATTCAACACGTGATATACATGTCAATATAATCATAATGTAATGTATATTGATGTACTCAACTCCTTCATTGCTATATGTAAAGAAACTGCTGGAAGTTTTATCTTTATTGTCTGTCATTAAATGTTTTGTTTTATCATTTACCAAACACCTATACTGTGTGCGATACAATCAGACTCCACCTAACGCTGTCAAACAATAACCTACATGTACTTGATTAATGTATTTTAAATTCATATTGTCTTGCTTGAAAGCGATAATAAGGTTTGCATTATCCCTTTCCAACTGCTTTGGAACCATAAAACATCTCAGACTCATGCATAAGATAACAACTCCCATACGATGGCGCACATAGAAATATTTCAGTATTTGTACCTGGTGTACCACGTCAACATCATCAAATTTAAGCACTGTGTTTGCCTTCACACTATCTGGCAGTGGCATATTGCCTCTTTCGCTGAATATTGTGTTTGTTACACAATCGATGCTGGACAAATCTGCTGTAATAGTTGGCATTTAGGCTGCAATAGCGTTTTCGGAAACATACATGTAGGAAGCAGATTCCATCTGGATGTGTTAGCAAAGAACGATGACATTTATTTTGCCACAGTCAGATGGAACTACAATTATTGCTCATATATTATTCAGGGAGTAGTGTTCCATTCTTCTTGTTCTTCCAGTCTTTGGTAGTACTGCAGGACGTGTCAGTCACTATGAGGTCCTGAGAAGCTGTGAATCGAGACTTTAACCCACAGTGCCATGTTACATTCCGTAAGTGCCACTTTCGCTCAGTCTTCAATGTCTCTCCTTTCCTGACAGACTGAAGTGTGGTGATGATGTAAGAATATTTTTACTGGTGATCAGTGCAGTGTTCTATGGCAAAATATCACGAAAACAGGAAATTTAAAAAAAGTGTGTAATTCAACGAAATTTTAAGACATTTTCAAACTTTCAGTATTTTTTTCGGAAATAACTGAAATCATTGAAATATTCAGAAAAATCAATGTCCAATGTCAAAATACTGTGAAAACCGTTCCACTACAATTTTTAGTGTAGGTCGTTGCCAAATGTAGACCCAGTGGTACATCGAAAAAATGTAACACTACAATGTTGTCATGAAACAAGTAATAATTATTCGATAGATTTGAGTATATAACATATTACAAGACTCTATAAACACATTCTAGCCACAAATTACTAAAAAGAAATTTACTCATATCTCAGTTTTATTGCTTGAAAGCATACAGACACAGAGATAAACAATTTTCTTCAATCACATATTGTCATTTGGTGGGAACATCCAGAGAGGAAAACAACCGAAGTACAGTATGTACAAGGTTTCTGCTACAATCGAGCACAGCGAGTTCAGTCTTCTCCCTGAGAAAAAACAATGATCGTATCATTTATGCCATGTTAGCACTCAGGTGGACAGTTGTCTGAGAACATATTTTTGGCAATTGTTAAGTGTTCTGTGCCGATTTTTTTATTTTAGTTAGAGTACTTATGAAATGTGATCAAATAACGGAACCTCGTCACAGTGAGTACTAGCTTCTTAGTCAGCAGTGACGTCAGCAGTGTGTTTTATCCAGTCGAGGTAGTAGGTCATCCTGGAGAAGCCACCAGGTAAAGACTCATTGCAATTGTGAAAATAACTGGCAATGCCGATCTGCTTGTAGCCATCTTTGATCTTAAGAACAAGCGCTCCGCCCCAATCTCCCTGCAACATAGACAGTTATTGCCTTACAACTATCTAGTAGACCTCTGCTGCTAATATCAAAATCTTATGAATAATATTACACCTTGATCTGAAGGATGCACTAGGGGCAATGGACGCCTTTTCAAAATTTGTGTGTTTACCGATGACATAAGTAAGCTGATCAAGGGCACAAACACGTCCAGGAGCAAACAGTAAGAGAATAACGTAAAGGGTTTATACCCGATTCCCAACAAACAGCTCCCCTTCCTACAAAAAGCCGTGTTGTTAGAATCGAGTAATCACACTCGATAGGGCACCACGTAAGACATTCTTTGACGTCGAGGCGCATTACAGACCGATGTTTATACCAGCACAAGGATATGGTTGGCAAATAAGATGAGGTGAAGTTGATATTTCAACATGTTGCAGAAGTCTCTTCAATGACCTTAGAGTTATTAAACTCATGTGACAGAACATATACTCTCTAATCGTACTTGAAGTTATTAGCAGGAATGTATGTACAATGAACAGTGGTAATCGCAACAGTGACTGGCCTATTACACTACCATTGGAGTACTCCCGACAACGTAAGTCTTTTATGTCTGTCGATATCTTCTTTAAAGTCTTGAATCCAGTCACCGTTCTGGGCCGATCCTCGGAAAGCTACAACTATATTCATTCGAAAATGCGAAGCTGTATCGAATACATTAGGAAATCCAGGAAACAAGTGTAGTTCTACGCTAATAGTATCTGAATAAAAATGAACGCGGTTATACAGCCAATATTGATGTTATTCTATCGATGACGACTGTTGTCTCAAACTGTACAATGGACAAAAACGAAAATTGTCCACCAGAGTAAAACTGCACTGGTAAGAACATTATGAGAGTAATCACAACTTTGTGGCTGTAAAAATATAAACATACAGCAAGTCTTATATATTATCCGACAAATTTATATTTCTGCTAGTAATATGTTTTTAAACGAAAATCTCGTAAGTGTTATACCATTTTGTTTCAAACTTATACCGTTTCTCCACACTTATCTTTGTCCACAATGTTGTGGGGTTTCTGTACTTTAGCTTAATCCTACCATTTTTTTCCCACGTAGTTGTTTGTTTGTGTTCCATCCGTGGATGCAGCATGCGAAGGCTTCTTGCACGTGTCTGTAAGAACTGTTGTTTGCCTCAATTTATCTTAATATACATGTGGTGAGCTGAAGGACATTTGTACCTTTTGCCCAGAAAGACATTTCTTGACATTTTCTTACAAGTTTCTCGCAATATGTACGATGTCTTTCTCGGAGTGTCCTCCAGTTAATATCTTCCCACATATCTCCAGTTAGTCAAATAAGTCTGGGATCATTCGCACTGCCCTTCGTTACCTGCTATTCGTGATTCGTGTTGTTCAAACTTTCCATCCAAGATTCTGCAAACAAACTCACAAAGTAGTGAAAAATATCTCTCAACAGCCCATATGAACGTGCTGTCGATAGTAATATTAAGTATGTTACAAAGAAAAATAACTTTTCGAAGTCAAGAAACACTGCATCTATCGGACTGCCTCGATCCATGGCTTTCAGATATTCATGTAAGAAAAGACAAAATTGGTCGTCAAATGTCGATGTTTACAGGATCCGTCACGTCTTTGAGCTCAGAATATGTTCTAAGATTCTACGACAAATAGCTGTCAAAGACATTGGTCCGTAAGCTTCTGGTCACTTTCTGATGTCCTTCATGGAGACAGGTATGACCTGTGCTTTCTTCAGACGAAACGGCATAGAGTTTCATTCAAGTGATTTCGATATATGACGGTTAAATGAGGTTCTAACTCAGTCGCAAATCTGGCATTGAATCTTCTGTGGGCTCCATCACGCCATAGAGCTTTGTTGAAATGTAACAACTTCAGCTGTTCATCAAATCCACTGACACTAATATCTGTTTCACTCGTCTTTGCAGTGGTACGAGAATAAAATTGGGACAGTACGTGTGAATTTGTCCTTGTAAAGGAACATTTGAAACCTTGAGTTTCAGTTCCTATCTTGTCCATGTGTGTCTGAACACTAACTTCGATGCCACTAATAGCCTTTACATACGACCAGTATCTCTCGTGTTGTTTGAAAGACCATTCGATAGTATTTTTCTGTGGTACACACTGAACGCGTCATGTATCGCCTACTTTAAAGCCAAATAAGCATCTCTCTGTCTACCTCGGTAGTCTATGTTTTAGACCTATGATGCGGTTGTCTCTATTTCCTTAGAAATTTCTTTGCAGTGATCATATACCATGGAGTATCCCATCCATCATGAATTGTCCTGCTAGGTAAGTATCTGTCCAAGCCATGGTCAACAATTCTTTTGAATCTGAGCCATAGTTGCTCTACACCCCACTGTCCTGAGCAGAAAGAAACAATTTCTTCTTCTTACTCTAGTTTACTGAATATAAATCTATCTACATATTGTTGTTGGTGTTTTTACACTGGTAATTGTTGTTGCTACAACTACCTCATTGTCACTGATACCAGTTTCACTGTAGACATCCTCAGACATATTAGATATATTTGTCCCCATTAGATCCAATATACAGTATTTCCATCACGACTGGATTTCCGAACTACATGATGTTGTCAGTGGTCAGAGAAGGGATTTAGTAACGTTTTGCAGGATGTCTTGTCAAGCCTACCAGTAACGAAACTGTAATTATCCCAGTTGGTTGTTGAATGATTAAAGACTTCTCCATCGATTATAGTATGATTGAGGAACTTACATGCTAGCGATCTAACAGTTCCCTCTCAAGTTTCCAGTAACATTACGTGGTGAGTTTGGTTGTAAATACAAGAATCCAATTGTACATACATGTACACGTGTCTTATTGAGTCTTCCCCAAACAATCTTGGATGCAGCTGCAATTTCTTCTTCAAGGTCTACTACACAAAACACACAACAGTTTCTATGAGAAAATTAATTTTATTATCCTTATATTTAATAAAATTATTGTCATTAATCTGGAAAGTTGCGTAAAGTATTTCATATTGCAAAGTTATTTACTTAGAAAAATCTGATTGTGAATATATTGTAGCCACTGGTAACTTGTTCAGTCCACATAGAACAAACTTCCATTATGTAATAAAATTTTGAGAGACAGAGTAGACAGACAGAGGAAGTATAAGTAGAGGGACAGGGCAGGCACTAGAGCATTGTGTTAGTGTAGGTTGCCTACATCAGGGACAGGTGTGCACTCAGGGGCAAACCCATTGTTCAACTTTCATTGACAGTTACTTAACCTACAGTTCTCCTTTGATAGACAGGTACTTAACCATTTGTTCTGCTAAAAGGATACTTCTTTTTGATTGACAGGTCCTTAACCTATTGTTTCCCCCCTCCCATCCCTCCCCCCACCCCTAGGAAACATCCAACACAGCCCCATCCCCTGCACTGGTACATGTACACTTTTGATACCAATTAGATTAACTATTCACTTAAATTGATCAATTAATTAACCTCTCCCCTTCTGCCAAACCCCCTCCCCTCCCACAGAAAATGGTGGTAAGTTGAAATTCCAGCAGGACAATGCAACACACCATGGCTACCTACACCAACCGAAGAAAATGGCGGGAAAATAGGTCACTTGCGCAACTTCCAGTAACCTAACTCATATGACTGCCACTTCTTGCTAGGAATTCGTGGGGAAAGGACTCAGCCTGTGCTGGGCTGCTGGATAGGATGGATGTAATCCTTTATTTTGCATTCAGTGTTAAAACAAATTGAGACAGTAGCTCCATCACCATGAGATCTGGAGTCCAACTGACACAGTACACAATACTGCCACCAGAGGGTGCAGTCATCCCTTCTATGACGTAATCCAAGATGGGTGTCTGAGGGGGAAAAATGGCAGGAAAAGGATTCAGCCTTGTCTGGGATGAAGGAGAGAGGAAGGAGTGTACTTCATTTATTTTGGAACGATTTATTTAAGGGTGGAGTTCACTTAGTTCATCGATTACACTGATACAAAACACTCGCACTGATGTGCTTGTGTTCATGCTACTTAGACTACAAACATGTAGACTACTAGTAAATTATCGAAGTAATGCATTACACTGATTTACAGACACGAAAACTACTCTAAAATTACTGAAATAATGCGGTACACAGCATACAGATCAGATAATTGCCCGTAAATCATCTAAATAATGCAGTACATTGATGTTTAGACAGGAAAACATTTCATAAATTATCAAAATAACGCATGTAAAACACTCTGCAGACACGCTCACCAATTCTAAACTGTCCAAATAATGCAGTACATAGTCTTCAGACCTGCAACCTGCTCGTAATTTACCAAAACAATACATATACAACACTCTACCAACACACTCAGACTTCTTAAACAGCCGAAAATAATGTAGTGAACAAATACTCAGTGCAAGTGAAAAACACTTTCGAACTGTCCTCAACCACAACGTATCAGAGACTCCAACACATGCACATGGCGACGCCGCTGTGAGTCTCCACTGGACACACGAGTACAGGGGCACGAGCCATTGGTCTCAGGCCGCTATTGCCAACAGCCAGCAGGTGAAACTCACATCTGTTTTCAGGTATACAATTAGAGTTCTTCGAGTGTTATACTGAGGTCACATGTCTATGTACATAAGAGCCAATTGTCCGTCTGGTCTGCAAGTGCGTTTTACCATTGCTGGCACGATACCTCTCTACCTGTGGAGACATCACAGGTCGCACTGTAGAAATCTGTTCCAATGCTTCACAGAATAGCACGGGGTGCATTGCTCATTGCGGTCCTAACTCGACAAGTAAGACCGTACAGGAGCTATCGTGATGTCTCAGCTTGTCCGCACAGAATTTCTTGTCTTAACAGAACATGTCCACGAAAATAGCCCAGAGAAGCACCGAATGCATCCTTCCTGATGAGCCCAGTGGGACAGTGCACCTCTTACTGAACTCACCCGTCAAACTGCTGCTGCTGCCAGTGTGGGAGCGCTGTCCGCCTTTTTGTTCCCTGCAGGCGAAACTTTCAGCGGTGGAAAAGAATTTTGCACAGCTCGCTATTTTGCACTGACAATTAAACTCTGCAGAAAGTGGTCTACAGATCGTCAAATACATCCCAGATGCACACCGTGTCGCAGTGCAACGCCGACAGAGGAAACTGCTGCCGTAAACACGGCTCGTGACTGCAGCCCCAGGAGGACCTAAGTGGTAGGAGTTCGAATGCTATCAATATTCCTAGAACAAACACTCATCACATTGAATCTTCTCAAATTTCTGCAGACTATACACGAGAAACACGCGGTACCAAAGGCAACTCAACGCAAACTGGATATTAGTTCACTATTCATCCATCCAGGGGGAGCTGAAAGCAAAAACGTTGTAAGCCGGAAGCTTTCTCTGACTCTCTGAACTGGTGTACAAAGGATGGGTAAGTCCCACCTCGCCGGCCGATGTGGCCTTGCCGTTCTAGGCGCTTCAGTCTGGAACCGCGTGAACGCTACGGTCGCAGGTTCGAATCCTGCCTCGGGCATGGATGTGTGTGATGTCCTTAGGTTAGTTAGGTTTAAGTAGTTCTAAGTTCTAGGGGACTGATGACCACAGTGCTCAGAGCCATTTGAATTTGAGTCCCACCTCAGAGCAAAGGCATCCTCTGAGATGCTGTTTCTGGCTCCGACCTGTTTGCTTGCTGCTATGCTTTCAACGGCTGTCTCCAGAATCACAATAATATTGGGAACCAGACACATATTTATCAGTGTAACTACAATTAAATACTATGATTGCTGTTGCAGTCTGACGCCGAGCAATGTACTGGATACGTCTCCTCTTTATGACCATGGTTCTGGAATGAATCTCAGTATCTATGGCGCACATAATTTTCCTAGTAAAATAAAAACCTTTCATTCCCCTTATGGCTATCGATGTGCTGAATCTATACCTCCCTCACGATAGGACATGCAGTAGTGACCACCAGACACCATATACCACTAAGACTGTTGTACAAAGGCTGGGTCGGTTCCCCATGGCACAAAGACTTCACTGTTCCTGACCCTGACCTATTTGCTTGGTTGCTATCTTTCTATACCCACCTCCGGACTCTGAGATTACAAGATTACTTTTCGATATCAAGCACATAGCTGTATGCTACCGATCGCTCGCGCAACATAATTCTGAATACATAGACCGGAAATTATTTCTCTACAAATCCGAAACACCCTAGTGAGGTGGCGCATGCTGTAAACCAATGAGTAACTAGAAACTTGTCCCGTCAGTGATGACCTTTGAGCGAAAATTCGAAAAAAATAGAGAAAACTGATACTCCCATTCGCGAATATCGACGTCGGTGATGTAACAGATTCCAAATCATCCCTACAATTTACTAAGTGAACCAAGGTGTTCCTCTTTCTCATGTCTAGAGAATCGGCAAATCTAGTCTCCCGCTCGTCCTTTACCTGCTAGATGGACACACCGCAATCGATGGTCTCTCAACGAAATAAAGGCGCAAAATGTGTTCACGCAGTCATAGGAGGGAATAATGGTCCAGCGCAAAGATACGTCCATATTGAATCTTCTCAATTTTACACACAATCACGAAAGCTATCCAACAGTTACTAAGAATTAGTCCGCTATTCAGCCGACTAGAGGACGCTATGGTTAAGTCAGCTACGTCCCTGCATCATAAAAGGCCTCTCCATTCGCACTGGTTCTACCGTTAGCCAAAAAAGTGAATCATTACCGCCACAGGTTACCGGTGCAGACAGTCACTGTACTTACAACTAAATATTACGATCGCAACCTCAACTGCACGTCACTGACAATAGGTCTAGTATAGGAAATACACCATGCTGACAGCTGTGGGACTGGAAACAGAAACATCTCTACCATTCTTATCACTTCATATACTTTTCCCTTTGCCATCACAGTATTCCTCATCAAGTCCATACCTTACTTACGACTGGACATAGTCAGTCACTTTGCACATTCCGGGACACACATACATACTTTATAAGCCTGATGCTTAAGGCGAACCTAGTGCTATGTATAATACTCCACAAATAACTGATTGTTTGCGAGACGGGGACATGGGTGGTCATGTCTCGTAAGTCTTCTCTGCGACTGCTACAACTGTGGCTTAGAAAGAGAGGCTTAATCGTCTTACAAACCACCATATGTTAAGAAACACGATCGCAACGACCATATTACTGTCACAAGCAGTCTTGTTTCTACAGGTGCAGGTAAGTATCCTTGTTAACAGCTGTACTGGCTTTATAAATCTAGGTATGGCATTACCTCTGAATGAAGTGGCTTCTCACGACAAATACCGCAACACTGAATATAGACGCTGTTCGCCGAAGTGTATACTATCAGAAAAAACACTGCGGTTACACGACAACGATGGTGTCACCTCGTAATAAAATTACCGAATTTAGAAAGTGATTTGGCAAAAGAATGTGGTATGAAACCGGTGAAACAGCAACTACCTCATACCACCGCTAGTTATTTCTCCAGTATTTTTAACCCATTCAGTCTTGATGCCATGTCAGAGGTTCTGCGATATATCCACTGGGTTATAGGCGAAGGTTGATTGAGAAGGATCACAAAGAGAAGGTGGTGTGCTGATTGAGGTCGCAAAAAATGTACTGTTCCTTTTCAGATCTCCAGTGTTACGCTATCCGCTAGAAATGCTATCTGGGATTTGGAATCAAGTCTTTCCATTCAACCACATACCTGCGTTGGATCCTATGGAGCACTCCTTTAATGATTGCAGCCACTAGTGAATCATATTTCTGGCGCTCTCGTATCTCGAAACGAGTCACTTTTCTTCCAACCTATCTGATACAGTAAAATTCCAATGTGGTTTTCGGTATTCCCTAATCATTTTCCAACTACCCCTCAGACCCTGCGTTACCATCCATGCAGCTTTGCACATGTCATCGCTCCAATTTAAGTCGGAACTGAGCAGGTCGGAAACGCTATATCTACCGCCTTCTCCAGCCCGTGTAGAAACAGGCTGAGCTGAGTTAATGCGACAGAACTGTGTTTTGACCATTCTGCGGAAACAGCAACATGTTGTTGTAGCTCCACCAACTGCCCACAATGTGCAAGGTCAGCGCCAAATGAAGCCAGCTCCTGCAACACGAAGTAGTATAATAGACAGTACTGGAACTGCGAGAAGGACGTGGATATTAACAACGCTGCATTCCACATCACTGATAGGGCGGAAACTGAAGCGATCTAACATTATAGCCTCTTTTAAGTGCAGAGCTGTGCAGCCTTTGCATTGCATGCGTTTATATTCTCTCTTACCAATACCCTCCTGGTACTGAACCCGGACACTAGAACAATACTTTAAAATTGACAGCGTAGTGGATTTACGTAAAATGCTTCGAACTCCATCCGTCTGAAGCTCCATCATGCATAAAAACCACACATTTCTTGTTGTTCTTAATCGTCTGCTATTACAACACTTTTAGATCTGTTACTATACACCGATAAGGGATGGTAACCTCATCCACATGGGCGCATCTGAAGAAATCTTGTGCACTTCGATGGGCAAGGACTCGACGAGGTCCATTCATTCACGAGATGCGGAATGTAGCGGTCTACTTCTGGTCAGCTGCGGATTAAATCGGTAACATTGCTGCAGGGAGGGTTGGTCAAATTTTATCCTAAGACTATGAGAATGCTCTGTGACTCCCATCCACAAATAGATAGTGTACTGGTAGATAGGACAGCTTGGCTGTCGAAGTGGAAGGGTAGCCCACAGCATAGACAACAGTATTGGCAATTACAAGCACCCAAGCTTTAATGATCTTCCAGCAATAAGGCTCTTAACCAATCTCAATTAAGCAAGGACATAAACTTGATTACAATGTTAACCTTCAACCTGTGAATAACACCAATAAAGGATTACCAATCAATAAAACGTAGATAAAGGACTGCTTTACAAGAATGCTTAAATTAAATAAAATCATGAAAGCTAAGTTACAAATTTTATGTTAAGCTTCAACAGGTGAATAACCCCAATAAAGAATTCTTATTTAAATAAAACATAGATAGGAAAATGCCTTACCGAAATGCTTGAATTCTGTAAAATCATGAAAAGCTCAGTTACAACTTTTCTCACAAATACTTAGGAATTTACTGCAAATAAACAAATTTGATCTGTTTAACCAGTAGGTAACTGCCAAGTGCAAGCGACCGAAGCCACTCAGAGCGGACGACCGCCCCAACGCTGGTCATCAACCGACATCGTCACGGCCCAGTGGCCACCGTGCTAAAACAGACTAACGTTTCGGTAAGCGACCGACAGCAGCACAGGAGTAACAGCGACTTACGAAACACGGCACACCCCGAAGCGGGAGCAGGCACAGCTGACTAGCGGCCATACAACCGCGAGCAAACGAATCTCACGCCGCCCGTACTAACGCGGGAAATGATAGCGAGCGGCAAGACGCCACGCGCAAAGCAGCAGCCGTGCCCACCCCTCGACCACAGAATGTGCCCTGTCTCCTTGTCTATGGTAATACATTTTATAGCACACAAGAAACGACTTAATAATGGCATTAGTTCAACGCAAGATCAGTTAACATTTAGGTCCAGTAAAGATTTACCCACGGATTTACCTTCAAACCAACTTCCGGACCACAGGCGGAAATCAGTAAACTTGGCATAAGTTTTCACCAGACCGATAAACAAGAAATCAAATTAAACAGTTGCTAAAAATACAGTCACGATACGCAAGCCCTTCAAGACCTTGCTATCTTACTCACAGTTATCATTAACGGCGAAACATACACAAATGAATGACAAGAAATTCACCATTGAAAGCAAAAATCACACCACGAAGGTTTAATTAATTTGCAGACGAGCCAGTCACTGAAAGCTCAGTTTCACAAGATTAGGGCTAACCTCACTCGGCAGCAGTACATTTGTGTGCATGATAACTAGGCTGCCCAAACAGGGCTGCAAAACCCAAAACACGTCACACGTTAGCTGTCTTGTTCTCGGATACTAGGCACCATCGGGCTAAGACAATCGCGACGGAAAAAAATCTCTGAAATTACAGCTGCCTGCAGCAAAACAAATGAGTCAGGGTGCATGAACGTAAAGCACGAGCCACTGTTCCAGCCGGAGCGTAACCTTTTCAGTGCACATACGGACAGAACAACACACGCGGGCATAAACGGAACAGCATATGCGTACCGAGCAAACTATACTGCGCCAAAATACGACCCACGTCACGTCCACAAACCGGAGCACTGCTCCCGGAGCTGGTGTCTGCTCGCCGGACTGCCGCAACCCTCTGTCCCCCGGAAGGCGACGCTGACTGCCGCCTCGGTCAACGCTCCCTTCTCGGCCGTGCACGACAACTCTTCTCTTGTCGCCTCAGAGTGCGGCCGCAAGTGTCCGTTCTCCCCTGCTGTCCGCCCCAGACTCCACTTTACTCGCACTCACCCCTCGTTAGGAGCCCCTCCGGCAGGAGGCTCTCGCGATCGCACATAGTGCCAACCTCAACCAGAGGAGTCATCGATAGCGTCTTGCGCCCGAGAGCTGCGCCACGGCTCAGATAGATCATAAATTAAGTGCTATACTCGAGGCGTTAGAAATATGTAGAGCGCTGTCTGGTATACTTTGATGATGTATACGTTCAAGGATAAACAGTGAGTGGACGTACTGCACAGTTATCTATCTACATTCGCAAAGATACTCACACAAAGTAGAGAATGGGCTATTTAGCAATGGTGCTGAAATTGGGGAACATGTTGTGCATCATTGTTCGGTGTTGAAATTACTGTAAGATTGCCAAAATTGTTCACACTGTCAACTGTGATGTTAGCTATTACACTACATCGACGGTGTCTTTTCCATCCAATCCGTTCACTGGTAGACTCTTGGTCACCACATAAAGATCGACTGACATCGTTTCTTTGAGATGGAGAAAAAGTTTTGGTGGAGGGCAACACCTTCTGGGGATTACTAGCAACGAAACAGTCACTGAGACAGATGAGCTTAAATGTAGAGGTCGTCATTCACCTTCGGACCGCAGTGCGGAAACGCTCCACAACGCCTCCAAGCTCTTCCAGTTTCTTTATGTTGTAACTGTCTTTTATTTAAAATAATCCTGTGTGTGTGGTGTGATGTGGTAGCAGCAGTAATAACATGAATTACACCGTGCAATGTCTAGTTTTCTGCGAGAGGCAATGGATCAGAACGTGTTAATGTCAGTTTGGAATCTGACACAGACCTCAAAGTCGTGGCGGAAAAACAAAATGTATGACCGTGAACAAAGCGTATTACAATAGAAAAAAAGTTATGTTCCAAACAATGACAAAGGGTCCCAGGGAGTGTCTTGCCACTTATGGCATAATCTGTGGGATACAGCCATCCTCCTGCAGTACACGTGGTGAAACTTTCAAGTGATCTGTGCAGTGGATCAATACCTGTACATTTAATAGGATTGTTACATGTGTTCGGTACCGCCATGCATGCGGTATTTGTTTTCGATGTATGGTAGGAGAGATGTGTTAAAAATCTTATCCAGTTCTCTGTTGGATGAAGTTAGTGGAGCTTTAATAGCTCTCAGCTTTTCTCTGTTGGATGGTACAGAATGACAATAATAGCATGTTGGAGTGATAGATGTGAATGGGCCCTGAGAGATGCGAATCTGCTTGAGACTGCACTATCTGTATATAGTTTGGAGAAGCACCAGAGTGCAGTAGCAAAATCCTCGTCCTTTTCCCAGATACCGTACTCTCTTTTGTACTACTTCCTGTTGCAGGAGCAGGCTTCGTTTGGAGCTGACCTTAAACATCGCAGACAGTTGGTGGAGCTACAGCAACATGTTCCTGTTTCCATCGAATGGTCAAAACACAGTCCTGTCACACTAATTCAGCTTTGCCTGATTCTACACAGGTTGGAGAACGTGGCAGATATAGCTTTCTCTGACTTGTACTCAGTTCCGACTTAAATTGGAACGATGACATGCGCAAAGTTGCAGGAATGGTAGTACAGAGTCTGAGGGATTTTACTGTATCAGACAGGTTAGAGAAAGGTCACTCGTTCTGAAATATGAGAGTGCCAGAAATATGATTCACTAGCGGCTGTAATCATTAAGGGACTTCTCCATAGCATCCATCGCAGGTATGTGGTTGAATGGAAAGACTTGATTCCAAATCCCAAACAGCATTTCTAGAGGACAGCGTAACACTAGAGATCTGAAGAGCTCCTGTACATTTCTTGCGACCCCAATCAGCACGCTATCTTCTGCTTGTGATCCTTCTCAATCAACCTTCGCCTAAACCCAGTGGATATATCGCAGAACCTCTGACATGACATCAGGACAGAATCTGTTACAAATACTCGAGAAATATCTAATGGCGGTATGAGGTAGTTGCAAGTACCGGTTTCATACCACATTCCTTAGCCAAATCACTTTCCAAATTCATTATTTTAGTATGAGGTTGTACCGTCGACGACGTGTAACCGCCCTGTTTTTCTGGTAATTTACCCTTCAGCGATAGTGTTCTTTAAATATATAGTGGTTTTTAAGACGGTTACACCTCTGTTTCTAAGCCATAGTGGTACTCGCAAGAAAAACTTATGAGACATGTTCACCCATCACAGATTTTCTCACAGTGTTGTTTCGCTCGCTAGAAAACTTATGAGACATGTCCACCCTTTGCTGATTTGCGGTCAGTATTATTTCGCATCGCAAGCAATCAGTTAATGGCGCCTTTCTAGGTCGTAGCAAATGACGTAGCTGAAGGCTATGCTGACTATCGTCTCTGCAAATGAGAGCGTATGTAGTGAGTGGAGCATCGCTAGCAAAGTGGGCTGTACAACTGGGGCGAGTGCTAGGAAGTCTCTCTAGACCTGCCGTGTGGCGGCGCTCGGTCTGCAATCTCTGATAGTGGCGACACGTGGGTCCGACGTATACTAACGGACCGCGGCCGATTTAGAGGCTACCACCTAGCAAGTGTGGTGTCTGCCGGTGACACCACAAAATCAGTAACAGCTTGCACTGTACGTGCTTGAACATTGTCCTGCTAAATGATGGTCAGCCCCGCAGAAAGTGTCGTCACTTCTGTGTATGCTGTTCGTTTATGGAACACAACCTACGACCACCCGTGCACTCGTCTGCCCTGCAGAGGCTCGCTGGGTTGTCGGCGTGTGCATGTGTTGGAGCCTCTGATATGTTGCGGTTGACGACTGTTCGAAAGCGTTTCTGACGTGCAGTAAGTGTTTGTTCGCTACATTATTTTAGGCTGTTTAAGCGTTGTGAGCGTACTGGTACATCGTCTTGTACGCATTATTTCGGTGATTTACCAGCAGTTTTCAGGTCTGTAAGCTATGTACGGTATTATTTGGACAGTTTAGAATTAGTGAGTGTGTCTGCAGAGCGTGTTACATGCGTTATTTAGATAATTTACGAGTTGTTTTCGTGTCTGCACGTCAGTGTACTGCAGTATTTAGGTGATTTACGAGTATAATGCAGGTCTGTATGCTGTGTACTGCATTATTTCGGTAATTTTCGGGTTGCTTGTGTGTCTGTACATCAGTGTAATGCATTATTTCGGTAATTTACGAGCTGTTTGCGTGTCTGTGCATCATTGTACTGCATTATTTCGAAAACTTAATAGTAGTTTGCGGGTCTGCATACCATGTAGCACGACCCCAAGCAAGTCTGGGCGAGTGTTTTGTAACAGTGTAATAAATGAACTATGCGAAATTCATCCTTAAATAAATTGTTCCAAAATAAATGAAGTACACTCCCTCCCTTCTCTCTCCAGCAGCCCAGACAAGGCTGAGTCCTTTTCCCACCATTTTTCTCCCCCCAGACAGCCATCTTCGATTAAATCACGGAAGGGACAATAGGACCCTCTGGTGGTGGTACTGTGTACTAAGTCTATTGGGCTACAGACTTCATGGTGAACTCACTGGATGCAGCTACTGGCTCAAATTGTTTAAATACACACTGTATACAAAATGAAGACTTACATCCATCCTTTCCAGCAGCCCAGCACAGGCTGAGTCCTGTCCCCACCAATTCCCAGGAAGAGGTGGCGTTCAGATCACTCAGGTCACTGGAAGTAGCCCAAGTGACCCATTTTCCCGCCATTTTCTTAGATTAGTGGAGGGAGGTAGCTGTGGTGTGTTGCATTGTCCTGCTGGAATTTGGCCTTCTCACCATTTTCTGGATGAGGGAGGAAGTGGAGCGTGTTTACCTGAGGTGGAGAAGATAATTAATTGATCAGTTTAATTAAATAGTTAATCACACAGATATTAAAAGTATCTGTAGTAATGAGGGGGAGGGGATGTATTTGAGGTTTCCTGGGTGGAGGGGGTGGAAGTGTAGGGAACAATAAGTTAAGGACCTGTCAATCAATAGGAAGGATCCTTTTAGTGGAACAAATGGTACCTGTCAATCAAACGAGAACTATAGGTTAAGTACCTGTCAATCAAAGGAGAGCAATAGGTTTTCCCCCTGAGTGCATATCTCCCCTGATGTAGGCAACCCGCACTAACAAAATGCACTCATGCCGGCCTTGTCCCCCTGCTAGCATATACCTCAGGGGAAGTTGGCAATATGGGGTGAGCATGCAAGACGTCAGGTGGCAGAATTCTGGTACAGTCCCTCAGACGCAGAATACTGTCACTGGCTCTTTGAGGTCAAAATTCGCCTTGGACTTGTCGTGCTACTCATAGTAGTGTGGACTTCTGGACCAGAATTGTCAAGCTGACACAGGTTCTATGACATCTTACACAAAGGATGTTTGTGCAGGTCCAGGTCAGTTTGTTAACCTACTTGAACACATTTTCCCCTTAAAGCTGCTGTTCACTCAGAGGGCACTACACATGCTTCTCCTAACTCTTAGCTTGGATCACTCCACTTCACCCTTGTGAAGGAAGGTGAAGGACTTTCCCACTCCCACTGTCACCCCTGTCACCCTGTGGCAACTGACTGCTACTGGGCGGCTGTAGTGTCAATCTAGTGTAGGGTGACATTCACAAGAGCCAGCTTCCCTTCCTGCCACAAAGAGGTTGTACGATTTACCTTCTCCATATGTATAATTCCCGTTATGCACTATTGTGATGCATAATATCACATGACACAGGGCATATATCAGATTGGTATATACAGGGTGTTACAAAAAGGTACAGCCAAACTTTCAGGAAACATTCCTCACACACAAAGAAAGAAAATATGTTATGTGGACAAGTGTCCGGAAACGCTTACTTTCCATGTTAGAGCGCATTTTATTACTTCTCTTCAAATCACATAATCATGGAATGGAAACACACAGCAAGAGAACGTACCAGCGTGACTTCAAATACTTTGTTACAGGAAATGTTCAAAATATCCTCTGTTAGCGAGGATACATGCATCCACCCTCCGTCGCATGGAATCCCTGATGCGCTGATGCAGCCCTCGAGAATGGCGTGTTGTATCACAGCCGTCCACAATACGAGCACGAAGAGTCTCTACATTTGGTACCGGGGTTGCGTAGACAAGAGCTTTCAAATGCCCCCATAAATGAAAGTCAAGAGGGTTGAGGTCAGGAGAGCGTGGAGGCCATGGAATTGGTCCGCCTCTACCAATCCATCGGTCACCGAATCTGTTGTTGAGAAGCGTACGAACACTTCGACTGAAATGTGCAGGAGCTCCATCGTGCAAGAACCACATGTTGTGTCGTACTTGTAAAGGCACATGTTCTAGCAGCACAGGTAGAGTATCCCGTATGAAATCATGATAACGTGCTCCATTGAGCGTAGGTGGAATAACATGGGGTCCAATCAAGACATCACCAACAATGCCTGCCCAAACGTTCACAGAAAATCTGTGTTGATGACGTGATTGCACAATTGCGTGCGGATTCTCGTCAGCCCACACATGTTGACTGTGAAAATTTACAATCTGATCACGTTGGAATGAAGCCTCATCCGTAAAGAGAACATTTGCACTGAAATGAGGATTGACAAATTGTTGGATGAACCATTCGCTGCTGATAGTGCCTGCACACGCTGTACATGGAACGGAAACAACTGGTTCTCCCGTAGCACTCTCCATACAGTGACGTGGCCAACATTACCTTGTACAGTAGCAACTTCTCTGACGCTGTCATTAGGGCTATCAACTGCACGAAGAATTGCCTCGTTCATTGCAGGTGTTTTTGTCGTTCTAGGTCTTCCCCAGTCGCGAGTCATGGGCTGGAATGTTCCGTACTCCCTAAGACGCCAACAATTGCTTCGAACGTCTTCCTGTCGGGACACCTTCGTTCTGGAAATTTGTCTCGATACAAACGTACCGCGCCACGGCTATTGCCCCGTGCTAATCCATAGATCAAATGGTCATCTGCCAATCCGCATTTGTAAACATTGCACTGACTGCAAAGCCACGTTCGTGATGAACACTAACCTGTTGATGCTACGTGCTGATGTGCTTCATGCTAGTACTGTAGAGCAATGAGTCGCATGTCAACACAAGCACCGAAGTCAACTTCACGATCCTTCAATTGGGCCAACTGGCGGTGAATCGAGGAAGTACAGTACATACTGACGAAACTAAAATGAGCTCTAACATGGAAATTAAGCGTTTCCGGACACATGTCCACATAACATCTTTTCTTTATTTGTGTGTGAGGAATGTTTCCTGAAAGTTTGGCCATACCTTTTTGTAACACCCTGTTTAGGATTAACCATCTACACAGGAGGAGTTGTCGTCTTGGATTTTGAAGTGTTTGTAAGAAGGCTTATATGAAGAATATGTACTTTGCATTGTGTAACAAGAAGTAGCAGAGGGTGCAGTTTGCAGTAGAAGGACAAAGTGAGTTTACATATTAATTGCTTGGGATTTTGGCTGTTGTGCTGCAGGGGATGCAGCTAATACTAAACTTCAGAAATATAATGGCTACTATTCCTAAAGCATTAGGTGTAATGTCATCAGAACAGTATGCCATTGTCAAGGCTATAATTGTTCTAAGTCTCTCTGGTATAGCAACAATTGAACTGTAGTCTCTTCGACATTGCAAATATACGAACTACTAAAGCGCAGATAACCACAATTTTGAGGGCCCATGAACTCCATCTTCCTTCCAACTACTAAAGCTCTCACTGCAACATCTGAACTGGCAAGCCGCATGGCATATGTGTATGATAGAATAAAACATACAACAACTTGTAAAAGAAAAATATTGTTTATTATTATATGTATTTTTGTTACACCTTCAGTACATTGTAAATACGTATGTGGTACTCTGTGAACTGTGAAAAAAACCATCATCGTTAAAAAAAAACAACAATGTCGTTTTCCTTCTTCTAGACGAAACCTATTCATCATTCAGCAATACTTTCCAAATAACTGTTTTTAAATGCTTTACATGCATCATGTATACTGAAGAGCCAAAGGCAGTGGTACACCTGCCTAATATCGTGTAGGGCCCCGGCAAGGACGCAGAAGCGCCACAACACGACGTGGCATGGACTCGACTAACGTCTCAAGTGAGGCTGGAGGGAGTCAACACCACGAATCCTGCAAAGCTGTCCATAAATCCGTAAGAGTACGGAGGGATGGAGGTCTTTTCTGAACAGCACGTTGCAAGGCATCCCAGATATGCTAAATAATGTTCATGTCTTGTGAGGTTGGTGGCCAGCGGAAGTGTTTACACTCAGAAGAGTGTACTTAGAGCCACTCTGTAGGATTTCTGCCCGTGTAGGGTGTCGCATTGGAACTGCCCATCGGAATGCGCGTGAATGAATACAGGTGGTCAGACAGGATGCTTACGGGCGAGTCACCTGTCAGAGTCGTATCTAGACGTATCACGGATGCCATATCACTCCAACTACACACTCCACACACCATTACAGAGCCTCCATCAGCTTGAACAGTCCTCTACTGACATGCAAGGTCCATGGATTCATGAGGTTGTCTCCATATCCGCAAACGTCCATCTGCTCGATACAATTTGTAACGAGACTCGTCCAACCATGCAACATTTTTCCAGTAATTAACAGTCCAATATCGGTGTTGATGGGTCCAGGTGAGGAATAAAGCTTTGTGTCATGCAGTTATCAAGAGTGCATGAGTGGGCCTTTGACTTCGAAAGAACACATCGATGATGTTTCGTTGAATGGTTTTTACGCTGACACTTGTTGATGGCCCAGTATTGAACTCTGCAGCAGTTTGCGAAAGGGTTGCATATCTGTCACATTTAACGATTCTCTTAAGTCGTTGTTGGTCCCGCTCTTGCAGAATCTTCTACCAGCCGTGATGTTGGATATTGGATGTTTTACCGGATTCCTCATATTTACGGCACACTCGTGAAATGGTCATACGGGAAAATCCCCTCTTCACCGCTACTTTGGAGATGTTGTGTCCCATGACACGTGCGCCGACTATAACACCACGTTCAAACACATTTAAACCTTGAAAACCTGCCATTGTAGCAGTAGCAACCGATCTAACAACTGCTTGTTGTCATATATAGGTGTTGCTGACTGCAGAGCCGTATTCTGCCTGTTTACATATCTCTGTATTTGAATATGCATGCCTACACCAATTTCTTTAGCTCTTCCGTGTATTTCACCCATTGCGGTTGGATCACTAATACACTTGCATAGAATTTCTGTTTACGGGAGTATTACCAACAGACTTGGATATAGCAAATGTGTACACTCCTGTACACACATCTGACTTCTCCTCTTCACCATGTACTTCATGCTTCAATATAAACTTGGTAATACTATCAAAAGGCGGTTTAACGTAGCTTTACCATAGACCGAGTCTTCCATGGCAATCTGAAGTGCACTGTACAGACCACACAGTTTGAATGCTTTAAAGATACACACCGCATCAGCTCTTGAGATCTTACCCCGAACAAGTCGATGATAGATACACTGTTGCTGCCAAAGATACTGACGTCTCAAGGGAATGCAGTGTTCTCAGTTATCATGCCATCCCCAATGTATTACAGTGCAGCTGGTCCACTGCATATCACCCAACTGAACCTTTGTGATCCATTGGGCATGCTCTGTTTCCACTACAACTTCTAAATCTGAGTCAGGAGCTAAACCAACATTAATACAATTTCATCCATTGACGGTCAATTAATAAGCAATGTTGACCAACAGCACTCTGTAATGAATTAGCTGATGCATGATGTGTGGTGTAGATATTGGATGTAATGGAGACTGTAAAAAACTCCCTGTCCTGCTCTGAATTACCAGATGTTGCATCAGAGAGCTAGTCTGCATGGTGACATGATGGTGACAGTGATAGATACAATGGAAACTCGAATTCTGGAAATAGTTCTCTATGCTGACTTAATTTCTAATCTGCTGTGTTGGGGTCTGTGTCAGGAAGCTTGTCTGCATGCTGATTTGATTTCTGGCTCTGCTGCTGCTCAGATGTACTTGATTTCCACTGCAACTTGTTCAGACCTGCATCAAGATGTGTGTCTGCATGCTAGCTTCGTATCTCCTGCTCCTCCTCAAATGTGTGAGGCATCGCATCATCCATGTGATGGAGCTGTTAAACTGAAGAAGAAATAAAAGAAAATCGTGGAAAACACACACATACAGATACAGGTGTAACGAACAATAAAACAATGCAAACTGCAAGTAGGAACATCAATAATGTAGGAAAAGACAAACTGCTACTTATCTAAAGAAGACACAGTAAGTTGCAGACATGCACAGTTAAAACACACTTATATACACTTTTTGGCCACAGTGTTCATCAGCAAAAAAGAAGTAAACACCATCCAAACACACAAGGATGCACATCTAATGCGCATACGTCTGCCAACTCTAGCATCTCAGGAGAGTGACTGGCGTTGGCAGTGGTATGGATATAGCAGTGTTTAAATATATATGCAGGTGAATATCTCTCCTGTTTGGATAAGCGCTCTATAGACAGCTAGTAAACTTCCCATCATTTCAAACTTGTATAAGTGAACTTCCTCACCATTTGAACTCATGGTAGGAGGGGTAAATCGTTGAAACTGTAACGTCAGAGTGGGTGTGGAAGGTTGTTGCAGAATAGCACAAGTGATCTTAGGGTGGGGGAGTGAGATGCCATGGGACAGAGGGGCCTTTCGCTCCCCACTAAATGGTTCAAATGGCTCTGAGCGCTTTGGGACTTAACATCTGAGGTCATTAGTCCCTTAGAACTTAGAACTACTTAAACTTAACACACACATCCATGTCCGAGGCAGGATTCGAACCTGCGACCGTAGCGGCCGCGCGGTTCCAGACTGGAGCGCCTAGAACCGCTCGGCCACACTGGCCGGCCCCTCCCCACTGTTAGTTTAAGATATAGAGTGGTGATATCCAAACATAGAGTTAGGATAAGCAGTACACAGTGTTCTTACGCCTCTGAGGGGTCAGTATGCTTGAATTCCGTACTATTATAAATAGCTCGACACGAATGACCTATATTGTCAGTCATAGAGCCTGTCCCAGTACTCCAAGTCTTCGATTCCAACATCATAGAACCAGTATTAGAGGTCAGCCATCTTGCGTCATCATCTTCGACTGCGATGTCATAGATCAAGTGGAAACATCTGATGTCATTATTCCCTTCGGAAAACGGTAGAGTAACGATACTTCAGCGAGTTTCTTACGTGAAATGTGAGTCGCTCACTGCATGTTATTCTCGTTGTTGATGTATATTTTCACTGTACTTGGATGATTCTTACACACTTTAATCCAGTAACACTATCAGCACTTGAGGGCTGAACATTGCAGCAATTTCTGCTGAATTCTGATGGTGCCTTATTCTGTCCTACATCAAACACATGCACACAAACGTCAGTAATGACATGTTCTGTTAAGAAATACTCAAGTACGATCAATTTTAGAGTGCATAAAAAACAGATATCGCATTTCTCTCGTAAAATTCTTATCGATTTAAGCGCATAGTTTGGCGGTTTGGCTTGGGTGTGCCTCCACACACGCCCCAAAAATTATTTTTGTCTCATCCTGGCTGAGGGAAGCTGGGCGCTGTTGTGTACTATAAAGATCAATCCTAGACTACCGAGCGAGGTGGCGCAGTGGTTAGCACACTGGACTCGCATTCGGGAGGACGACGGTTCAATCCCGTCTCCGGCCATCCTGATTTAGGTTTTCCGTGATTTCCCTAAATCGCTTCAGGCAAATGCCGGGATGGTTCCTTTGAAAGGGCACGGCCGATTTCCTTCCCCATCCTTCCCTCACCCGAGCTTGCGCTCCGTCTCTAATGACCTGGTTGTCGACGGGACGTTAAACACTAATCTCCTCCTCCTCCTCCTAGACTCTGATTTCTAAAATTTCACCGGCGAGGGCGAAGCATTATACTGCAGTTGACACATTTATCTCAACAGGTACAGTCATACAAGCCTTCGTCAACCGGAAAAGTCGGCAATTGCGGGACACTGACTGAATACAGGACATAGTATGATTTATGAAAAGACGGAAGTTTTATCCCCGGCATCATCCTTCTGGGACTGCGTCATTAAGGAAGCAATACACATCCGTACAGCCGATAATCTCGTCAACAAAGATGCGGGGTTTCAACTGAGCACAGCCTGGGACCCTGAGTTGCCTGCTATTAAATCACGACGCGAAAATCAAGATTCTTCGCTAACAGGGCCGTCGTAACGCTGGCCCGGTACGGCCGCTGGCGAGTAACGCCTGGCCGCACTGCTGGCAAACGCCGCGAACCAGCGCCAGTTTGAATACTGCATTCTTCGCGCCTCTGTTCTAAAAACGAGGCGTGGTGTGCGGATCCCGTCAGTCGTACGTAGCCACGAGCGAGGTTGAACCACCTGAAGATGTCGGACAGTTGCTCCGAGGAAATATTGTGGAATTTGCACAACTTGATCCGGCGGCAAATCCGTGAAGCTTGAAGAGTCACATCAGGTACAGTAAAGTTTAACATTAATGTTTCGCAAAACAAAAGTCCTTACGTTTCTCAATTCAGTCACAATAAAAATAGTCTTGAGGAATTTCTTCTCCGGCACATGCAGCTTGATTCCAAACAGAGCACCGAACATACTTGTACTACACTACTGGCCATTAAAATTGCTACACCAAGAAGAAATGCAGATGATAAACGGGTATTCATTCGAGAAATGTATTATACTAGAACTGACACGTGATTACATTTTCACGCAATTTGGGTGGATAGATCCTGAGAAAAACCCAGAACAACCACCTCTGGCCGTAATAACGGCCTTGATACGCCTGGGCATTGAGTCAGACAGAGCTTGGATGGCGTGTACAGGTACAGCTGCCCATGCAGCTTCAACACGATACCACAGTTCATCAAGAGTAGTGACTGGTGTATTCTGAAGAGCCAGTGGCTCGGCCACCATTGTCCAGACGTTTTCAATTGGTGAGTGATCTGGAGAATGTGCTAGCCAGGGCAGCAGTCGAACATTTTCTCTATCCAGAAAGGCCCGTACAAGACCTGCAACATGCGGTCGTGCATTATCCTGCTGAAATGTAGGGTTTTGCAGGGATCGAATGAAGGGTATAGCCACGGGTCGAAACACATCTGAAATGTAACGCCCACTCTTCGAAGTGCCGTTAATGCGAACAAGAGGTCACCGAGACGTGTAACCAATGGCACCCCATACCATCACGCCGGGTGATACGCCAGTATGACGATGACAAACACACGCTTCCAATGTGCGTCCACCGCGATGTCGCCAAACACGGATGCGAGCATCATGAGGCTGTAAACAGAACCTGGAGTCATCCGAAAAAATGACGTTTTGCCATTCGGCCATCCAGATTCGTGGTTGAGTACACCATCGCGGGTTCTCCTGTCTGTGATGCTGCGTGAGGGGTAACCGCAGCCGTGGCCTCCGAGCTGATAGTCCATGCTGCTGGAAACGCCGTCGAACTGTTCGTGCAGATGGTTGTTGTCTTGCAAACGTCCCCATCTGTTGACTCAGGGATCGAGATGTGGCTGCACGATCCGTTACAGCCATGCGGACAAGATGCCTGTCATCTCGACTGCTAGTAATACGAGGCAGTTGGGAACCAGCACGGCGTTCCGTATTACCCTCCTGAACCCACCGATTCCATATTCTGCTAACAGTCATTGGATCCTGACCAACGCGAGCAGCAATGTCGCGATAGTACACTCCTGGAAATTGAAATAAGAACACCGTGAATTCATTGTCCCAGGAAGGGGAAACTTTATTGACACATTCCCGGGGTCAGATACATCACATGATCACACTGACAGAACCACAGGCACATAGACACAGGCAACAGAGCAAGCACAATGTCGGCACTAGTACAGTGCATATCCACCTTTCGCAGCAATGCAGGCTGCTATTCTCCCATGGAGACGATCGTAGAGGTGCTGGATGTAGTCCTGTGGAACGGCTTGCCATACCATTTCCACCTGGCGCCTCAGTTGGACCAGCGTTCGTGCTGGACGTGCAGACCTCGTGAGACGACGCTTCATCGTCCCAAACATGCTCAATGGGGGACAGATCCGGAGATCTTGCTGGCCAGGGTAGTTGACTTACACCTTCTAGAGCACGTTGGGTGGCACGGGATACATGCGGACGTGCATTGTCCTGTTGGAACAGCAAGTTCCCTTGCCGGTCTAGGAATGGTAGAACGATGGGTTCGATGACGGTTTGGATGTACCGTGCACTATTCAGTGTCCCCACGACGATCACCAGTGGTGTACGGCCAGTGTAGGAGATCGCTCCCCACACCATGATGCCGGGTGTTGGCCCTGTGTGCCTCGGTCGTATGCAGTCCTGATTGTGGCGCTCACCTGCACGGCGCCAAACACGCATACGACCATCATTGGCACCAAGGCAGAAGCGACTCTCATCGCTGAAGACGACACGTCTGCATTCGTCACTCCATTCACGCCTGTCGCGACACCACGGGAGGCGGGCTGCACGATGTTGGGGCGTGAGCGGAAGACGGCCTAACGGTGTGCGGGACCGTAGCCGAGCTTCATGGAGACGGTTGCGAATGGTCCTCGCCGATATCCCAGGAGCAACAGTGTCCCTAATTTGCTGGGAAGTGGCGGTGCGGTCCCCTACGGCACTGCGTAGGATCCTACGGTCTTGGCGTGCATCCGTGCGTCGCTGCGGTCCGGTCCCAGGTCGACGGGCACGTGCACCTTCCGCCGACCACTGGCGACAACATCGATGTACTGTGGAGACCTCACGCCCCACGTGTTGAGCAATTCGGCCGTACGTCCACCCGGCCTCCCGCATGCCCACTATACGCCCTCGCTCAAAGTCCGTCAACTGCACATACGGGTCACGTCCACGCTGTCGCGGCATGCTACCAGTGTTAAAGACTGCGATGGAGCTCCGTATGCCACGGCAAACTGGCTGACACTGACGGCGGCGGTGCACAAATGCTGCGCAGCTAGCGCCATTCGACGGCCAACACCGCGGTTCCTGGTGTGTCCGCTGTGCCGTGCGTGTGATCATTGCTTGTACAGCCCTCTCGCAGTGTCCGGAGCAAGTATGGTGGGTCTCACACACCGGTGTCAATGTGTTCTTTTTTCCATTTCCAGGAGTGTATAAACCGCAATCGCGATAGGCTCAATCCGACCTTTATCAAAGTCGGAAACGTGATGGTACGCATTTCTCCTCCTTACACAAGGCATCACAACAGCGTTTTACCAGGCAACGCCGGTCAACTCCTCTTTGTGTATGAGAAATCGGTTGGAAACTTTCCTCATGTCAGGACGTTGTAGGTGTCGCCACCGGCGCCAACCTTGTGTGAATGCTCTGAGAAGCTAATCATTTGCATATCACAGCATCTTCTTCCTGTCGGTTAAATTTCGCGTCTGTAGCAGGTCATCTTCGTAGTGTAGGAATTTTAATGGCCTGTAGTGTACAATACTTTGTTCTGCCCCACAGGTAGACGTTAATGTGAGTATTCAATGGATATTTGCTGTCTTCAACCTATTTCGAATCATTACTCATTCACTTCACCTTCAAATTATCGTAAAAATTCTGTGTTGTCGAAATTTTCATCACACCGAGGCGCACCTACAGCGAAAATCGTGGCCCCGCGACGGCGGATACCGCACTTGCAATGGCCGGTGTAGGCGTGTAAGGAGAGGTAAGCAGAAGTGTGCCATGTCGCGTGAATCATACGACTGCGATGTATTTGTAGATGCACATACACTATGTGATCAAAAGTATCCGGACACCCTCAAAAACATACGTCTTTCATATTAGGTGCATTGTGCTGCCACCTACTGCCAGCTACTCCATATCAGCGACCTCAGTAGTTATTAGACATTGTGAGGGAGCAGAGTAGGTCGCTCCACGGTAGTCTCGGACTTCGAACGTGGTCAGGTGATTGGGTGTCAGTTGTGTCATTCAGTTGTACGTGAGATTTCAACACTCGTAAACAGCCCTAGGTCCACTGTTTCCGATGCGATAGTGAAGTGGAAACGTGAAGGGACACGTACAGCACAAAATCGTACAGGCCGACCTCCACTGTTGACTGACAGAGATCGCCGACAGTTGAAGAGGGTCGTAATGTATGATAGGCAGACATGTATCCAGATCATCACATAGGAATCCCAAACTGCTTCAGGATCCACTGCAAGTACTATGACATTAGGCGGGAGGTGAGAAAACTGGGATTCCATGGCCCAGCGGCTGCTCATAAGCCATACATGACGCTGGTAAATGCCACACGATGCCTCGCTTTGTGTAAGGAGCGTAAGCATTGGACGATAGAACAGTGGAAAAACGGTGTGTGGAGTGAAGAAACACGGTACACAATGTGTCGATCCGATGGCAGGGTGTCGATATGGCGAAGGCCGGTGAACGTGATCTGCCAGAGTGTATAGTGCCAACAGTAAAATTCGGAGGCAGTGGTGTTACGGTGTGGTGACGTTTTTCATGGAGGGGGCAGCAACCCTTGTTGTTTCGGGTGGCACTATCACAGCACAGAGCTGCACTGATGTTTTAAGCACCTTCTTGATTCCCACTGTTGAGAAGCAATTCGGGGATGGCGTTTGCGTCTTTCAAACGACCGAACGCCTGTTCATAATGCACGGGCTGTGGCGGAGGGGATAAACGACAATAATATCTCTGTAATGGACTACCCTGCACAGAGTCCTGACCTGACTCCTATACAACTTCTTTGGGATGTGTTGGGACGTCGACTTCGTGCCATGCCCCACCGACCGACACCGATACCTCTCCTCAGTGCAGCACTCCGTGAAAAATTGTCTGGCATTCCCCAAGAAACCTTCCAGCACCTGAATGAACATATGGATGCTAGAGTGGAAGCTGTCATCAAGGCTAAGGGTGGGCCAACACCATACTGAATTCCAGCATTACCGATGGAGGGTGCAACGAACTTGTAAGTCATTTTCAGCCAGGTGTCCGGATACTTTTGATCACATAGTGTAAGTTACTCTCGCCCGCCCCGCTAGCTTGACAAAGCCGATACACGGGCTGTGCTCGCAGACGGTGCGGGACGACTCTGGCCACAGAGACTCGAGGTGTGGTCTTCCGGTGTTTGAGCGTAGAGTCTGCACTTTGCCTTACAGGGGGCGGCACGGACCTGTGTATGGCTCTGTGGTGTCGGTTATGTTACTGCCGTCCATTTCATGCACAAATTTGTGGTGAATTTTGCAAGCCTAGAGCGTCAACATCGCTTTTACTTCGTACTCAAAGTCACTGAGCTTTAACGCCCACCTTGTCAGCCTACTGGATAGGAGCTTCAAACATAATAACCATTTAAACGCAGCCACTTTGAACTTCTTTCCAGACAGGTAACACAGATTGTACATTACTCTATGCAGCAGACTAAGAATCTCTCTCTCCGTCATAGTATAGTTTCTCTCCGTTACATTAAGTTGTCTTGATGCAAAAGCTATAGGGTGTTCATCTGTATGATCCCCAGCCTCAAACCATACCCGAGGGCATGATTTGATGCATCAAGTAATAATATAAACTCCTTACGAAAATCTGAGAACACCAACACTGGATTCAACGTTAGTTTAACTCCATTAAATCGCCGAACGACGGTGGAAATGTTATCACACATACTCGATATCTTTGTATAATAACTGCATAAGCAGCCGTGCCATATCCACAAATCCTCTCGCGAACTTCCTACAAAAATTTGTGAGGCCCAGAAAAGATTATAACTCCTTGCTCACTCCTGGTCTCGAGCACCTTTTTGAGCTCGGATCAGTCCTCACACAAATCTCACTACGTGACTCACATAATCTACTTCTTGCAACACAAAATGACATTTCTCACTCTTCAGTGATAGACATGCAGTTCGTAATTTCTGTCAGGCTTTGTCTATATTCCTGCATACCCACTGCAAAAAAAAGTGTCATCAAGATTCACTAGGCACTGACAAAGCTTCAGTCGTTTCAACACCTCATGCAAAAGACGCTGGAATGTCGCTAGTGCATTCTTGAAACCAAACCTATAGTTTCCAAAAGGAAATATCGATAATTTCCCCAAGGTGCTGAAGATGGGGTCTTCGTTCTATCCTCTGGAGCCACTTGTAACTGATGATCCCACACTTCAGTCCCACTGATGAGAGGTGCCCAAGATTGTCAATCGCCTCTATGATGATGCTTGGAGTTGGGTAGGCATCTGTCGTGGTCTTATTATTTAAATGGCGATAATTGCAACAGAGTCGATATTGCCTCAAACCACCCACCGACTTCTCTGATACGATTACAGTTCCCACCTCTCCCATGGACTATTTCTCTGTTCTAGTATGCTGTCTGCCAAGTGTTGATAAATAAACTGTTCTAAACTCAGGTGCAGAGACTGTCGTATCCCATATGCCCTCTTGTACACCAGTGCTTCCTTCGCTGTCGCAATCCTGTGTTGCCTCACGGGTATTTCAGGCAATGGCCCTCGTGGAAGAAACAAAAGCAGCTCTTCCACCTGCGCTCCCTCCGTACCCTTCAAATGCTTCACCTTCGGCCCCTCATATCCTGCACCTCCTGCGCAGCAGTCTTCTTTCCCGCCACCAATGTTGTCTTTAATAACATAACGTTCTCAGCTCCAAATTTATCCACATTGACAGGTATTATCCTGCCTCCGTCCTCTTTCTGTGCACATATTATGCTTCGCCTTACTAAACAAGACGCTGCCTCTAATATGTCACTATCTTCTAGAGGTTCCACTACACGCAACGTACCTATTGATAACACTGGCTCCACATTCATCCATATCGATTTCTCGGTATCAGTCGACATAAAAGTTTACTGGGTATGGTACCGCGTCATAATGTAAAAACTACTACTGCTGTAGAAAAACCAACGTTTCGGCCACGATTGCAGCGGCCTTCTTCTGGGTCTAATGGTATCACTCAGCACCCAATCATGCCAATTAAGGCTTAATGTCGTTGTTCACAGTTTAACCGGGTTGCCTCGTACAACAGATGCCCCTTGCGATGAATCGTAAGTGACGACAGCTTTGCCTAGCCCGTAATGTTTTCCCACTGAGCTCCACCACATGTCACTGTAGGTCAATTACGGCATGATGCTGACGCAGAAACTCTCAGTCTAGGACCTTGCTGTAGCCGCCGCTTACATCAGACGCCACTCAGTCACACTATCTAAACTTGGTTGCCTCCAATTGAGATTTCATCATTTCCGACCCCAGTGGCTGAACATCCCTGTCCCCTGACACACTCAAGCTATAATGCAGTGGGTTTCATTGCCTCTTACCGAGTAACTCTGTCGAAGCTACCGAAACATGCGCCCACGTGCCTAACCAAAACTTATACACTTTACCAGATATTACACTCACTAGTGCAGATTCCACTTCTGCATTCGTTTTTGTTGTGTCCCTTTCTACTGGGGACCGTTTAATGGATGCTTGTCTAACAAAAAAGCATACCATTTACCAGCTGTTACATCAACTATTGGACATTCCGCTTCTGCATTTGTTTTTTCTGCGTTTATTATTACTGACGACAGCCTTCGGCGGTTCTAAGGTTCTTTGACAAGTGGTTATTCCTACACAGTCCACCCATACGACTACTCCTAAACTGCACAATAAAATTAAGGGATGACTCCCATTACGCCCAAAATGTGCCTACAGACTTCCTCTGTAATGGTGCAAAAGTGTAGGTCAGTGCCCTTCGAGTCCGAGATGCTTCAACAGCAAGATGTCGACACATTTGGGAAAAAGGCACAGTTCAGAAGTTCAAGTGAGTTGCAAGGTGGGTTAATGGCGTCAAAATGGAAGAAAATTTCACCACAGTTTTGCCCAGTGCCAGCCTGGACGTATCATATGATGGGAACGTCGTCACACACCCAGTTACCGGCATTTCACCCCTTCTTTTGACGCCTCTTCAATGGACGCAAGAACCACAACACACAGCACCGAAATCACGAGGTCTCCTAATAGGTGACCAAGAAAAACGTTTGACACACATCACCAGTTAGAATCGATACGAAACGTTCTCAGAGGGTGGCATAAATGGCGTCAATGAAACCACCCCTTCCCTCGGGGAGTTGATTGACACACGTTTCGAGGTCGAAATTGACCTTAGTGCGATGAGTAGCACGAGAACATTCTTGACGATGTTCAGTATTGCTCCCACCCCCTGGGCGTATCAGTCCGACTCTTCTTCTACATCTACATCCACATTTACATGATTAGTCAGTAAGTCACAATTACGTGCCCGACAGAGGGACAACGTGCAGCTACAACCCGCCTGAACGTGAACTGACTACTTTGGAGTGTAGTTTGACCAAAATTTTTGTTCTGGCAGACAGGGTGGATTCAATAGAGACTGTTCAAAGCATAAGACGAAATTTGAACATAATCCAAAAGCAGCAAAGGGGATCCCAGCATTTCAGCCCTCCTGTTTTGCACCCTCCTGTGGCATGATCTTTAAGGGGTACAACGTTTCTATGTGCATGAACTAAACAGTAGAGGATCCCTGTAAGATACACTCAACCCCCCCCCCCCCCCCCCCCAGTTTGGCAAAGCCAGTATTGGGACAAAGCTGTTTCTACACCAAAGTACCGTTATACAAGACGGCGGCGATGACGTCATCCAAGGTGGTGGCGATGAGGTCATCCAAAATAGCGGCCATGACGTCATCCAAGATCGCAGATTTTGGCGGGAAGTTTGAATATTGGTGGGAGTACAGGTCAACTGGGCTAAATCCACTAATCTAACCCCCCTCAAATCCCCTTCCCCAGGAAAATGGCGGGAATTTCAAATTCCAACAGGATACTGCATCATACCATAGTTATCTCTAATAACTTAAGAAAATGGCGGGAAAATAGTTCAATTGGGCTACCCCCACTAATCCAAGTCATCCAACCACCACTTCAGCCTAGGAACTGGCGGGAAGTTTGAATTTTAGCAGTAAGGAAAGATCACTTGGGCTATCTCTACCAACCTAAGGAAATGGCGAGAAAGAAAGGGCAGTTGGGCCACCTCCACTAACCTAAGTCATCTGACCACTGCCTCGTCCTAGGGATTTGCACGAAAAGGACTCGACTTGTGCTGGACATAAGTCTTTCTTTAAACTATTCCAAGCAGTGTGTTTTCCATGAGGTCTAGTACACAATAACACCATCAGAGGGCGCCCCCACTGAGAACTACCTCCACTAACCAATCTGACCACCACCTCTTCCTAGGGATTGCTGGGAAAAGGACCCAGCCTCTACTTGGCTGCTGGAAAGGGGAAGGAGTGTACTTTATTTATACTGCAGAGAAATTGATGAATTTCTTGACAAATTAACCCAGGGGGCGCAGAATTGTAGTCACAGCAGACATAAATGCGAAGTCCGCCAAGTGGTTCAGCGGGCACTCGAGATGAACTAGGAGAGAAGGCTGAAGAGACGATCATGGCCGTACAACTAATGGTCGCCAACAAGCAAGGGCACCCCCTTACCTACACATGTGGTGGGGGAGAAGCCACAAACATTGACATTACCTTGGTGATTCCCAGCCTCGAAACAGACTGGACGGTTTGGGAGCAAGTAACAACTAGCGATCATAATTACATTCTCACTGGGAGAGAGGGATTGCTGCTGGGGCATGGGGTAGGAGTCACAGTTCAATTACAATAAGACTGATTCGGATCGCTTGGCTATGGAGTGTGATGTACCAAAATTACCAGAAGGTGACGAGAACGTGGAACGATACGCCGAGAAACTTTTCAAAGCAGTGATCAGGGCGGTGAAAGCTGCTGTAGCAACCAGGAGGAGGGCCGTTGCGACCTCCCCGCAAACTGGGACAGATGCGCCAGTTCGTAAGGAGGGCCAGGAGGCACTACCAGCGAAGGGTCATCTGGGAAGAAAAGCAGCTTTGCTTGCAAATATACAGAGAGGCAAAAGATCAGTTTCAGCAGGAGCTAAGGGCAGTTAGACTGACTAACTGGGAAAAATTTGTTCAAAACCAAGTGGCTATAGACGCATGGGGCATTCCATACAAGCTAGTATGGGAGAAAATAAGATGACCTACGGTGTTGTCTACCATCAAGGATGGGGGTTGTATGATGGAATCTTGGCAGGAAACTGTTGAGGTCCTTCTGTGGGTCCTGTTGCCTGATGACGAAGAGGACAATGACTCTGAAGCACAACAAGAAATCAGAAGGAAAGACCAACTAGACTATGAGAACAACAGCATGGTTCACTCCTTCTGTGAAGAAGAGGTGGGCGCCCAGATAAAGGCCCTCATGAAGGGCAAAGCTCCTGGCCCAGATGGCACCACAGTGGAGGTGGCCCCTCTCACTAAGTTATATAATGAGTGCCTAACACTCAGGAAATTCCCATCAATCTGGGAGAAGGCAAATGTAGTAATAATTAAGAAAGGTCCAAACAAGGATCCAAAGGAAGATAAATCTTATAGAGTTGCCTACTTGCTGGACCTACTGGGTAAACTTATTGAGAGGTTGCTAGCAGACAGACTGGCAGCACACAGTGTGCTGTGCAGGATGGGTGACAGGCAGTTTGGTTATTGGTCCGGGAGATCAGTGTCTGACGGCACCGCCTTGGCTGCGAAGGTCTGTGACTCAGCCCTGCACAAATACTTTGTTGGCATCAAGGTTGATATCAGTGGCGCCTTTGACAATCTGTGGTAGCCTTCGCTCTTCTCCTGCTTGTGGGAGAAAGAGTGTCCAGGGCCGCTATATGGTTGTTTCATGAGCTATTGTGAGGGAAGGAAGGTTTGGCTATCGTCCTGTAGTGGGAGAATCAATAAACACATCACAAAGGGGTATCCACAGGGCTTTGTCCTGGGGCCACTCTTGTCGGACATAACTATGGAACCACTCCTAGATAACCTGCAGAATAGCGATGATATGCTAGAGGGAATAGCGCTACGCAGACGACCTTCTCCTGCTGGTTAGCTGTCGCACCCGTGAAGAGTTGGAACCTAAAATTGAAAGGTCAATATCCATTCTAACTACATGGTGTCAAAATACGAAAATGACGATATCACCTAGTAAGTCTACATACTTGCTACTCAAGGGACAAGTAATCAGGAATCCTATGGTAAGAATAGACAGCTCGCCGTGAGGCCCGATACCTAGGCGTAGTCGTCGACGAGAGGTGGAGCTATACAACACATATCGACACATTGACACAGAGGTCTCAGGAAACATTAAACAACTTCATTGGGATTGGCCATAAGCGATTTCATTTGGCACCTGATCTAATAAAATCGTATCACAACAGCATTCTGACATCAATTGTAGGATACGGGTCAGGAGTCTGGGCTCACAGGCTCACGAGGGTCATGCCCGCCATGGCCGTTAGGAGAGCGCAGCGAAGTATGCTCCTGCGTTCTGTAGGGGCATGCAGGACGACTCTGGGAGGGGCGCTACTAATACTAATGGGTCTCTGTCCCCTAGATATCAAAATGAGGGAGCAGTCTGCATGGTATTGGCTTAAAAAGGGAGAAAGGGATAAAATAGTTGAACTGATGGGGACACACTTGGGTATTAAATCAAAAATTAAACACAGGGGGAGGAGCTATGGCAGGAGCAATGGCATAATTACAAAACAGGTCGTCGAACACACGAACTGCCGCCTAATATCAAGGAGCGACTCCAGCTCAAAGATCTGAAGCCCTCAAGAGGACTGCTGCACTTCCTTACTGGACATGGACCCTACCCAGCATACCTATGACAATTTGGGAAACAGGCTACACCAACGTGTGACTGTGGGGCTCCGGACATGTGGCGTATGAGTGCCACCTCTTCGACGATGTCACATCACAACTAAGACTTCAATTACCAAACAATGAACGACACATACCACTTGCTCAGGCATGAGGACTATTTTCAAATCTTAACCAACCTTGCTAATGAGATATCAAGCAAACCACTAAAAGAGAACCTAACAATCAATAACAGATTAAACCAGACTTCAAGCACCTGTCCCTTTCCGCCAGGGTGTGGATTTTGCCAGCTGGCTCACGGCTGGGACCTGCCACGTCCAGGACTGGGAGGAGGATGCACACTCAGACCGAATTGGACACTACCGGTTTTGACAGTAGTAGTATAATTAGATTAAGACGTAGGACAAGTTAGGGTAACACCATTAGTATAAAACTTCGGCGGCTCAAAACATCTTGGGCCAGCCCGGTGCCAGGGGCATGCACACTGGGGACGGCCAAAAAAGTAGGTTTATAATACGCTGGCACGCATGTGACGCTGCAGGTGGGGTAGATTCATAGTAGAACTAACAATGGTAGGACTTAGAATGTCCATAGTGGAAGTAAAATAATTAACACACTTAGTAACCAATTCTTCCCCCATGAACCATGGACCTTGCCGTTGGTGGGGAGGCTTGCGTGCCTCAGCGATACAGATGGCCGTACCGTAGGTGCAACCACAACGGAGGGGTATCTGTTGAGAGGCCAGACAAACATGTGGTTCCTGAAGAGGGGCAGCAGCCTTTTCAGTAGTTGCAGGGGCAACAGTCTGGATGATTGATTGATCTGGCCTTGTAACATTAACCAAAACGGCCTTGCTGTGCTGGTACTGCGAACGGCTGAAAGCAAGGGGAAACTACAGCCGTAATTTTTCCCGAGGACATGCAGCTTTACTGTATGATTAAATGATGATGGCGTCCTCTTGGGTAAAATATTCCGGAGGTAAAATAGTCCCCCATTCGGATCTCCGGGCGGGGACTACTCAAGAGGACGTCGTTATCAGGAGAAAGAAAACTGGCGTTCTACGGATCGGAGCGTGGAATGTCAGATCCCTTAATCGGGTAGGTAGGTTAGAAAATCTAAAAAGGGAAATGGATAGGTTAAAGTTAGATATAGTGGGAATTAGTGAAGTTCGGTGGCAGGAGGAACAAGACTTTTGGTCAGGTGATTACAGGGTTATAAATACAAAATCAAATAGGGGTAATGCAGGAGTAGGTTTAATAATGAATAAAAAAATAGGAGTGCGGGTTAGCTACTACAAACAGCATAGTGAACGCATTATTGTGGCCAAGATAGACACAAAGCCCATGCCTACTACAGTAGTACAAGTTTATATGCCAACTAGCTCTGCAGATGATGATGAAATTGATGAAATGTATGATGAGATAAAAGAAATTATTCAGGTAGTGAAGGGAGACGAAAATTTAATAGTCATGGGTGACTGGAATTCGTCAGTAGGAAAAGGGAGAGAAGGAAACATAGTAGGTGAATATGGATTGGGAGGAAGAAATGAAAGGGGAAGCCGCCTTGTAGAATTTTGCACAGAGCATAACTTAATCATAGCTAACACTTGGTTCAAGAATCATAAAAGAAGGTTGTATACCTGGAAGAATCCTGGAGATACTAACAGGTATCAGATAGATTATATAATGGTAAGACAGAGATTTAGGAACCAGGTTTTAAATTGTAAGACATTTCCAGGGGCAGATGTGGATTCTGACCACAATCTATTGGTTATGAACTGCAGATTGAAACTGAAGAAACTGCAAAAAGGTGGGAATTTAAGGAGATGGGACCTGGATAAACTGAAAGAACCAGAGGTTGTAGAGAGTTTCAGGGAGAGCATAAGGGAACAATTGACAGGAATGGGGGAAAGAAATACAGTAGAAGAAGAATGGGTAGCTCTGAGGGATGAAGTAGTGAAGGCAGCAGAGGATCAAGTAGGTAAAAAGACGAGGGCTCATAGAAATCCTTGGGTAACAGAAGAAATATTGAATTTAATTGATGAAAGGAGAAAATATAAAAATGCAGTAAATGAAGCAGGCAAAAGGGAATACAAACGTCTCAAAAATGAGATCGACAGAAAGTGCAAAATGGCTAAGCAGGGATGGCTAGAGGACAAATGTAAGGATGTAGATGCTTGTCTCACTAGGGGTAAGATAGATACTGCCTACAGGAAAATTAAAGAGACCTTTGGAGAGAAGAGAACCACTTGTATGAATATCAAGAGCTCAGATGGCAACCCAGTTCTAAGCAAAGAAGGGAAGGCAGAAAGGTGGAAGGAGTATATAGAGGGTTTATACAAGGGCGATGTACTTGAGGACGATATTATGGAAATGGAAGAGGATGTAGATGAAGATGAAATGGGAGATAAGATACTGCGTGAAGAGTTTGACAGAGCACTGAAAGACCTGAGTCGAAACAAGGCCCCGGGAGTAGACAACATTCCATTAGAACTACTGATGGCCTTGGGAGAGCCAGTCCTGACAAAACTCTGCCATCTGGTGAGCAAGATGTATGAGACAGGTGAAATACCCACAGACTTCAAGAAGAATATAATAATTCCAATACCAAAGAAAGCAGGTGTTGACAGATGTGAAAATTACCGTACTATCAGTTTAATAAGTCACAGCTGCAAAATACTAACACGAATTCTTTACAGACGAATGGAAAAACTGGTAGAAGCGGACCTCGGGGAAGATCAGTTTGGATTCCGTAGAAATGTTGGAACACGTGAGGCAATACTAACCTTACGACTTATCTTAGAAGAAAGATTAAGAAAAGGCAAACCTACGTTTCTAGCATTTGTAGACTTAGAGAAAGCTTTTGACAATGTTAACTGGAATACTCTCTTTCAAATTCTGAAGGTGGCAGGGGTAAAATACAGGGAGCGAAAGGCTATTTACAATTTGTACAGAAACCAGATGGCAGTTATAAGAGTCGAGGGGCATGAAAGGGAAGCAGTGGTTGGGAAAGGAGTGAGACAGGGTTGTAGCCTCTCCCCGATGTTATTCAATCCGTATATTGAGCAAGCAGTAAAGGAAACAAAAGAAAAATTCGGAGTAGGTATTAAAATTCATGGAGAAGAAGTAAAAACTTTGAGGTTCGCCGATGACATTGTAATTCTGTCAGAGACAGCAAAGGACTTGAAAGAGCAGTTGAACGGAATGGACAGTGTCTTGAAAGGAGGATATAAGATGAACATCAACAAAAGCAAAACGAGGATAATGGAATGTAGTCAAATTAAATCGGGTGATGCTGAGGGGATTAGATTAGGAAATGAGACACTTAAAGTAGTAAAGGAGTTTTGCTATTTAGGGAGTAAAATAACTGATGATGGTCGAAGTAGAGAGGATATAAAATGTAGACTGGCAATGGCAAGGAAATCGTTTCTGAAGAAGAGAAATTTGTTAACATCGAGTATAGATTTAAGTGTCAGGAAGTCGTTTCTGAAAGTATTTGTATGGAGTGTAGCCATGTATGGAAGTGAAACATGGACGATAACCAATTTGGACAAGAAGAGAATAGAAGCTTTCGAAATGTGGTGCTACAGAAGAATGCTGAAGATAAGGTGGGTAGATCACGTAACTAATGAGGAGGTATTGAATAGGATTGGGGAGAAGAGAAGTTTGTGGCACAACTTGAGTAGAAGAAGGGATCGGTTGGTAGGACATGTTTTGAGGCATCAAGGGATCACAAATTTAGCATTGGAGGGCAGCGTGGAGGGTAAAAATCGTAGAGGGAGACCAAGAGATCAATACACTAAGCAGATTCAGAAGAATGTAGGTTGCAGTAGGTACTGGGAGATGAAGAAGCTTGCACAGGATAGAGTAGCATGGAGAGCTGCATCAAACCAGTCTCAGGACTGAAGACCACAACAACAACAACAACAGTAACCAATTAACAAATGCTGCAGTAACTGTAATCCTTAGTATAAATTAGGAACCACTAATGTTTTAGGTGGTGGGTTTTTCATGTATCATGATGTTGTTTGAAAAAAAAATAAAAAAAATCAATGGATACTCAATAACTGTGGAAGATATGTGAGAATAAATCGGCAACACAAATAATCTTCAGAACTGGTCCTGAGTAAACAATAATAATGCATAATTCTTATGTGTTTCATCCCGCAGCACGTAACGTCAAAGTTAATCAGTGTGTAGTGATGTACTTTAAACATTTTCATAGCCACACATCACGGAGCTGCACAGTCGGAAGCAGTCCAAGCGCCCGGGAACGAGTCAGCGTTAACTTGGCGGCAGTAGCTAAGCAGTCGCCGCCTGGGGGGTTGGGAGTTCGACCCGATGCTCCTGCAGGGCGTTTCTCAACATCTACACCGAGACTACAACGTCACGGTAGCAAAACATCGCTAACGTCGTTTGAGACTTCACACGACAGAAAACACCTTCGAAAAAATTGAAATATTTGCATCGTACAAGTGGAAAGACAAACTCTGAGAAATTCTATAAAACTTAATGCTTGTAGCCAAAAATAACTATGCATTCGTGTTTGATCTGTATATTTATACACGACTCTAAAATGTCAGCATAATAGCTCTCATTGAATTAAATGTTTTACAAATGCTAGACAAAAGTAAAAGCTGAGCGAATTTGGAGATAGGTTCTTTCCCGGTTTTTCGAGACGTTTCTCATGTGAGCCGAACCCTAATTCGAGGACCATACACTTTCTAACGGCTCAAACTAGCAAATCTCCACTCGAAACAAGTGCCTTTTATAAGAACAGCTCCAGATCTGTCAACCAGCCTTAAAAAGTAGATGCAAATTAATCTGCCATAATGTGCATAAAAACAAGCAGCAGCAAATAGTAGTTTATAAGTTTCTAAAACTTTAATTTCATCCTGTAATAAGGCAGATATGATGAAATGCAACGCAAATTTTCATGAAATAAACATTAACTAACAAACTATATGACGTTATGCGTAAAAATCGGTGAACAATGCTCGTACCATGAATTGTTAGTGCATGCGAGTGTTATAAAAAACAAGAACTCAACTGGAATGTGCATTACAGAAAATATTCAGATGAATGCATGGCCATTCCAGGGCGTATATAGCCTCCCCATGTGTATTTGTCACGAAAATTTTTGTATTTGGTACAAATTAATGAATTGAGTGACAGTAATAAAAGAAACTCTGTACAACTTAATAACTAGTGAAAAATAAAATCAATGAACATGGGATAGAAGACTGTAAATTCTACGAAATATTACTCTGGAGGAAACCAGTGACGATATAGACTTTATGTGTGTGTGTGTGTGTGTGTGTGTGTGAATTCCTAAGGGCCAAATTGCTTAGGTGATCGGTCCCTAGCTTTACACACTGCTTAAACTAACTTATGCTAAAAACAACACACACACACACACACCCATGCCCGAGAAGGGACACGAACCTCCGGCGGGAGGGGCCGCGCAGTCCGTGACATGGCGCCCTAAACCACGCGGCCACTCCGCGCGGCACTTGATATAATGTACTATGAGACAGTATTTTTATATTTATATTTGTGACTGTTACAATTATATATATATATATATATATATATATATATATATATATATATATATATATTGTTGTTGTGGTCTTCAGTCCTGAGACTGGTTTGATGCAGCTCTCCATGCTACTCTATCCTGTGCAAGTTTCTTCATCTCCCAGTACCAACTGCAACCTACATCCTTCTGAATCTGCTTACTGTATTCATCTCTTGGTCTCCCTCTACGATTTTTACCCTCCACGCTGCCCTCCAATGCTAAATTTGTGATCCCTTGATGCCTCAAAACATGTCCTACCAACCGATCCCTTCTTCTACTCAAGTTGTGCCACAAACTTCTCTTCTCCCCAATCCTATTCAATACCTCCTCATTAGTTACGTGATCTACCCACCTTATCTTCAGCATTCTTCTGTAGCACCACATTTCGAAAGCTTCTATTCTCTTCTTGTCCAAATTGGTTATCGTCCATGTTTCACTTCCATACATGGCTACACTCCATACAAATACTTTCAGAAACGACTTCCTGACACTTAAATCTATACTCGATGTTAACAAATTTCTCTTCTTCAGAAACGATTTCCTTGCCATTGCCAGTCTACATTTTATATCCTCTCTACTTCGACCATCATCAGTTATTTTACTCCCTAAATAGCAAAACTCCTTTACTACTTTGTCTCATTTCCTAATCTAATCCCCTCAGCATCACCCGATTTAATTTGACTACATTCCATTATCCTCGTTTTGCTTTTGTTGATGTTCATCTTATATCCTCCTTTCAAGACACTGTCCATTCCGTTCAACTGCTCTTCCAAATCCTTTGCTGTCTCTGACAGAATTACAATGTCATCGGCGAACCTCAAAGTTTTTACTTCTTCTCCATGAATTTTAATACCTACTCCGAATTTTTCTTTTGTTTCCTTTACTGCTTGCTCAATATACAGATTGAATAACATCGGGGAGAGGCTACAACCCTGTCTCACTCCTTTCCCAACCACTGCTTCCCTTTCATTCCCCTCGACTCTTATAACTGCCATCTGGTTTCTGTACAAATTGTAAATAGCCTTTCGCTCCCTGTATTTTACCCCTGCCACCTTCAGAATTTGAAAGAGAGTATTCCAGTTAACGTTGTCAAAAGCTTTCTCTAAGTCTACAAATGCTAGAAACGTAGGTTTGCCTTTTCTTAATCTTTCTTCTAAGATAAGTCGTAAGGTTAGTATTACCTCACGTGTTCCAACATTTCTACGGAATTCAAACTGATCTTCCCCGAGGTCCGCTTCTACCAGTTTTTCCATTCGTCTGTAAAGAATTCGCGTTAGTATTTTGCAGCTGTGACTTATTAAACTGATAGTTCGGTAATTTTCACATCTGTCAACACCTGCTTTCTTTGGTATTGGAATTATTATATTCTTCTTGAAGTCTGAGGGTATTTCGCCTGTCTCATACATCTTGCTCACCAGATGGTAGAGTTTTGTCATGACTGGCTCTCCCAAGGCCATCAGTAGTTCTAATGGAATGTTGTCTACTCCGGGGGCCTTGTTTCGACTCAGGTCTTTCAGTGCTCTGTCAAACTCTTCACGCAGTATCTTATCTCCCATTTCATCTTCATCTACATCCTCTTCCATTTCCATAATATTGTCCTCAAGTACATCGCCCTTGTATAAACCCTCTATATACTCCTTCCACCTTTCTGCCTTCCCTTCTTTGCTTAGAACTGGGTTGCCATCTGAGCTCTTGATATTCATACAAGTGGTTCTCTTCTCTCCAAAGGTCTCTTTAATTTTCCTGTAGGCAGTATCTATCTTACCCCTAGTGAGACAAGCCTCTACATCCTTACATTTGTCCTCTAGCCATCTCTGCTTAGCCATTTTGCACTTTCTGTCGATCTCATTTTTGAGACGTTTGTATTCCCTTTTGCCTGCTTCATTTACTGCATTTTTATATTTTCTCCTTTCATCAATTAAATTCAATATTTCTTCTGTTACCCAAGGATTTCTATTAGCCCTCGTCTTTTTACCTACTTGATCCTCTGCTGCCTTCACTACTTCATCCCTCAGAGCTACCCATTCTTCTTCTACTGTATTTCTTTCCCCCATTCCTGTCAATTGTTCCCTTATGCTCTCCCTGAAACTCTCTACAACCTCTGGTTCTTTCAGTTTATCCAGGTCCCATCTCCTTAAATTCCCACCTTTTTGCAGTTTCTTCAGTTTCAATCTGCAGTTCATAACCAATAGATTGTGGTCAGAATCCACATCTGCCCCTGGAAATGTCTTACAATTTAAAACCTGGTTCCTAAATCTCTGTCTTACCATTATATAATCTATCTGATACCTATTAGTATCTCCAGGATTCTTCCAGGTATACAACCTTCTTTTATGATTCTTGAACCAAGTGTTAGCTATGATTAAGTTATGCTCTGTGCAAAATTCTACAAGGCGGCTTCCTCTTTCATTTCTTCCCCCCAATCCATATTCACCTACTATGTTTCCTTCTCTCCCTTTTCCTACTGACGAATTCCAGTCACCCATGACTATTAAATTTTCGTCTCCCTTCACTACCTGAATAATTTCTTTTATCTCGTCATACATTTCATCAATTTCATCATCATCTGCAGAGCTAGTTGACATATTAACTTGTACTACTGTAGTAGGCATGGGCTTTGTGTCTATCTTGGCCACAATAATGCGTTCACTATGCTGTTTGTAGTAGCTAACCCGCACTCCTATTTTTTTATTCATTATTAAACCTACTCCTGCATTACCCCTATTTGATTTTGTATTTATAACCCTGTAATCACCTGACCAAAAGTCTTGTTCCTCCTGCCACCGAACTTCACTAATTCCCACTATATCTAACTTTAACCTATCCATTTCCCTTTTTACATTTTCTAACCTACCTGCCCGATTAAGGGATCTGACATTCCACGCTCCGATCCGTAGAATGCCAGTTTTCTTTCTCCTGATAACGACGTCCTCTTGAGTAGTCCCCGCCCGGAGATCCGAATGGGGGACTATTTTACCTCCGGAATATTTTACCCAAGAGGACGCCATCATCATTTAATCATACAGTAAAGCTGCATGTCCTCGGGAAAAATTACGGCTGTAGTTTCCCCTTGCTTTCAGCCGTTTGCAGTACCAGCACAGCAAGGCCGTTTTGGTTAATGTTACAAGGCCAGATCAGTCAATCATCCAGACTGTTGCCCCTGCAACTACTGAAAAGGCTGCTGCCCCTCTTCAGGAACCACATGTTTGTCTGGCCTCTCAACAGATACCCCTCCGTTGTGGTTGCACCTACGGTACGGCCATCTGTATCGCTGAGGCACGCAAGCCTCCCCACCAACGGCAAGGTCCATGGTTCATGGGGGAAGATATATATATATATATATATATATATGAGCGCCAGTTTCGTAGCGTCTCTCTTCTTAGCATTCTCTCTCTGGCGCCTTATCTCTGGCGCTGTCGTTGTTATACGATTTCTCTGTGTCTTCCAGATGTGCACGACTGCATAAAGTGTTATTAATTGTGAAATAGATTTTTAATTGAACTGTCATTTAACGCTTTCATTTCGTAATTGTAATCGCCCTGTGTCAAATAACGTAGCATTTATAACAAGTGTAGTAAAGTGGGCAGTCGAGGCAACGTAGCATCGCAGGAGCTGCAGGACAGCTGCCATTAACGGGCAAATATTAATTTTAACACTTTTCTGTACATTCGCGCAACATTTCTATTCCACAGGAGTATGTGGACCTTGAGAAGATCTTATTTATATCAAAACAAGGGGGTGTACAATAAATTATTGATTTTTCAATGGGATGGCTACGAACCAACAAAGACATAATTTCAAGACATGCTATAAAGGAAAGTTCCGGAACTATGCACTGTTAAACCAATACATTGAGAAATATTTACAATGATAGTCATTTACAGTGGTATAGTTGTTTTTGTGGTGCGAAAATAACTACCTCACATGGACGTAATGTCGTACGACTATCGTTACGAGATTGTGTTTTTCTTGACCATTACTTCTAACAGCATTTACGCCAATCAGTGACAATAATTAGATGGAAGACTCGATTCATTATTATTAAAGTAAACGTGGCTAAGAACTGCCCTGTAATTTACGTCACAAACGAATGTGCTAGGCTCATAACCGATGCAATATTTTAAGAACTAATTTCCAAACTATACTCAGATGTTTTCAAAGAAACCTTTAAAAGCATTCAATTACAAAAATATTTTTTTTCAAACTATTGATACCACAGATGGATTTTGTAATGGAGAGAAGCGTATTGCGCTGCTTAACTGGTGCGGCTCGGGAAAAATGGAGACATCTTCTACGTCTAATGCAAGGGGCCATATGAAAAGGTCACACTAAGTGAAGTAAGGCAACACAATTTTCTCCAAAATGAGGTTTGTTTTATTTAGGATTTCAATACACCGTATTATTCCTGACTCTTTTCGCTATAAAACCGTACTTTACAACATAATCTCCTATCTATGCGATGGGCTTACAATAATTTACTGGGAGTGCGAGTACGCCCGCACGGATCCACTCTAATGGTGGGCGTCAGAGCGAACGCCTGGCTGCACATAAAACCTGTCAGTGGTTGACATACTGCTTCCCGCAGACTGCATCCTTCAGTGGACCGAACAGACGGTCCACTCTTTTGTTAGGCGGCGACGAACCTAACAGGCACATGCCTTTGAGTACCTCAGCTGCTGGACGAGCGTGTCAGCACTACCAACAGAGACGTCCAGTTGAGCGGCGAGGCGTTTGACTGTGATCGATGGATCACCTCGAGTGAGAGTGTCCGCACGTTCAACACTGCGGGAGACACAGCTGTGTGCGGGCAGCCGGAATGCAGGGCAGGGAGTCGGACACGTCTGCGCGGCATCGTTGCGATGATGAGGGACGCCTCGCCCAACAACTCACTGTGCTTGTGTTCACTGCCAGTTCTCCAGAGGTATTCTGCGAGCACATACAAATGTCTCTGGTTTTCTGGCAAAAGAAACTCAATGACAGCCTTATGCTCGGAGAACACTTCCATTATAGACGCCAGTTTGAAGGCTACGTAAGCCTCGCTACTTCATGAAACTACAGAGACAGAAGTGGGAATATTCCACCATGTCCCACGACAAATTCCACATTTTCTGAGTCGAGACTGGCCGAGAAAAAAGGCGTTGCGTTGTTTATTGGACGCCACTCGTGCATCACAGGGTGCACCCAGAGTAGCAATAGAGGGAGGCAGAGCTACTGCAGTGTCGATGGCACGGTTACTTCACATGTAGGCCAAAGGCGTGTTAAGACTCGCGTGATCAGAACTGATGCACTATCAGTACAAGTAGGCTCCGAGCCAGTTCACATTCTGCACGTTTTCTGGTGAAAGGTATCGCAGTTAGCCAACTGCCATTCTCGAGAAGGGACCCATGCCGGCCCTGAAGTTTACAAGTCTACTAGCCAGTCAGTATATGTGTAAATGGCTCGATCAGTGACCGTCCTCAGACTGTGATCTTGTTGGATGTGGCACTGGTGTCGATGACAAGACCAAAGATGTGGATTTAACACTTTCCAATCACTGGACCACCTGCATGGCCTATTTCAGCTGCTTCTGCCTCCCACCCTGAGGGTCTCCAATTCCCATCCAGTGATGTACAGCCACTCATCCACCATGTTCTACTGCTCAATTGAGCAGACTCTGGTGTTGTGAGCTGTCCCTTCTGCATGGGTCAATAGCGTGATCAACTGCTCCTCTGCTGTCTCCATCCTGGGCTGTAATGGCATCAAGTTGGTAGAGTCGATGCAGCGTTCCTGGCTTGCTGGGTTAGAGCTTTTGCATTGCGACTGCTTTCACCACTATGCCACCTGCTGGTGGCCGTGCACTACATGCTGACTGCAGTATCTTCTCTGGTTGGGTGCTCACTGCTTATGGATGCGTTTTGAGTAAAAAATAAATGAGTTTCCGCTGTTGCTCTGGAATATCGCGCAGCATCCACCAAGCACTCATTCACCACTCTATTACAGCTCTCATATTGTGTGGTGATACTCTGGCAGGCTGTCCACAATCCACCTCACTGCATCATACATCGTAGAGACAGTCAACATAGCCAGTATAATACAAATCTTACTCTCAGCACAATCTCACTGTGACCGAGCCCCCATTTTCGACCTCCTGGCGAGGAGCGACTACCAGGCGAGCGTTTTACATACTGAAAGACTGCCACACAGACTCCACAGTACCCCCACTGCTAAAAGGTGCACATAGCGTACTGAGTGTTCCCCACTGTCAGACTCGCTGGCTAGCGCATGTCCCATGTTAACAAAAGAGTACGAGCTTAGAAAGCGTGCTACTACGTATTGTAGACCACTTTCTGTGAGGTTGATGGTGGGCGCTTCGCTTCGGAGGGAGGGGAGTGGCATCATGAACTTGATGAACTTGCCGCGAGTATCACAGTGACAACTCAGCATCGCTACAGACGCTAACAATGAAATGTGCAACAGCACAGCATTACGATGAAAGGTCTGTAATTACGAAGATCGAGGTAAGTGGTCCTGAGGTTGTCATTAATGCAGTGGGAAAATTACTGTGTTTGTGTTCTTTCTTAATTGTACTGTTTGATGGAAAATTATTAACTGTGTGAGAATAAGCCTTGTAAGTGTTCACTGCAGTAAATCTGTAACCGATCCAAAATACACCTATTCTCCGGAAATAAAACGACTGTTTTAATTTATATTTATGTTCCCGAAGCTGGTGCACCTATACCTTCTGTCTGTTACTGATTCGAAATGGCACATTCAGGCATGAATGTTTTCAAAGTTAATAAGGTATATTACTTTTGCAAAGTCTGACTACAGGTATTTCCATCACCATGTAAACTGCTTGCCAATGCAGGTATGAACAGACCCATCAATCAGATGCCCTGGAGAAGAGATGCAATGAACGGTTTCATTTCCCTCTAGTTTCAGTCACACAGATATCTGCTGACAGTAACAAATTAATAACGGAAAAGCGTAGGATATTAGGGGCCGCTCATAGCTAGATTATAAAATATGTGGATGGTTTGACAATGTTTGCAAGCAGAGAGCATGACTCAGTTATGAAAAGCAAATTGTGTTAATTGGATGGAATATACTTTTATAATATTAATTACTTACAAATTAACACTGTAAAAGGCATTTATGAAAAGCCACAGAATAAGATGCCGATAATTAGTAAGTTGTGAATGTGCAGCACACTTTTACTCACAGAACAGAGGCCAGTGTGCTTGTTTCCGGCACACAGCGTACTTTCAAGAATGGTATCTGCTTCGAACTGCAGCTCGCATACTGAATTGGGAATAACTGTCACCTCAGTAAACCGAAGAACGTCAGAAAATGAGTCGCCTGTAACGAAAAAAATGCAGTCATGTCATACTCCGGTCTCTTTACGACCGTGAGCACCTAGTTACTTTACCCTTCAGTACCAACATAAAATAAATAACTAATATCAATGCGATCGCACAAGGAATACCATCATACGTGATTACACTGCCAAAAATCTTTCGCTCGTGAGGCATGCGCAGTCCACAGGACCGCACAGAGCGACACCCGGGCAGACTGCCTGCACTGGTGGTACATCGGCGGCCCCTGCAAAAGCGACGGCGCGGCCGTCAGCTGCCGAGAAAAGCACGGGTTTACGCTCGGGTCCCGCGACAGACAGACTGGATGCTACACTAATTCTCCATCGAAAGCATCTGGCAGCGGCATCCCTTTCATACTTGTCACTTGAGGATCACCTGCAGGAACACGTGCTCTTTCTCTGTTTCTGCCCGTGACCTGCCGGGTCCGCGTGCGCCGTCGTTGCAGTCGGGCTGAGGCGCAAAGAAAACAGCGTTTACCCTCTAAAACTCATCCAGAATACCGACGCATTCACGGGAGAACTCCTCCCAAGGCAAATGGCAGATTAGGAATCATACGAGAAATACTGCTGAAGTTAATAAATAATTAATTGCCAGTCAATGATCATGATGTAGGGGATATAAGGTGGATGCCGTAGCTACCTCACACACAAACTGGCGATGTCACATTCCTAGTAGCCAGCTCACACGAAAACACTTTCAAAAAGAGATCGTTACATACAAAGACAGAGAGAGAGCTATAGTTTGCTTTGCAGATGACGTAGGAACTAGCACGAGATATTTCATTCTGGCATTGACTCTACACTGCCTCCAGCCTTCCTGTGCACTTTTCCTGTGCTGGATTTCACAAACTGCTTCAGGAGTTATTAAATCTGGTGTGGAGTATCACATCTTGAAGATGTCACAAATGTTACTTCACATGACACATTAATTAAATCGTTAATATAGCGTTTAAACAATTTCCTTCACACGGTTTAAAACCACTCTAAATTAAAAAAAAAAAAGATCGACACTGCACATTAGTTTGCATGTATAAACAACAGTGATACATTATCGGCGAGTAGTTAGATTAAATAATAAAAAATTATCACTATTTGACAGCACTATTGCAGTGGTGATGTATGAAATGATAGTTCGCATTTCAAATTTCGACGTGAATTTACACTGTCACGGTTAGAGAGCTGCTGACAACTACAATCTGCTAAGCATATTTGATCTTGTAAAGTGCTATAAAATTCCTAAGATGACTGGTTCCCTCAGCTACACCAGGGCGAAGAAGGAGGGAGGAAAAGGGTCTACAGCGTGATAGGATATTAACAATAACAAATTCCGTCACGATGTATTGAGAACACCATCCATTCACGGCTAGATGACTGAGATCCTGGGAAATACTCTTACATGCCACGTACTCGCCGTGCCGCAGTGCAGCGCCGACGGAGGTGACTGCCGCGGTAAACGTGTCCCGTGACTGCAGCTGCGGAAGCGTGTGTCGGCCAGAGAGACCGGCAGACCGTGGACCACCCCTTGTCCCAAGAGGACCCGAGTGTGGGACTTCGAACGCTATCAATATTCCCCCAGAAAAAAAAATCGTCGTATTGACTCTTCTCAAATTCCCGCAGAGTATACATACACACGACACAAGCGGTCCCGATGGTGACTCAGTGCAAACAGGGTATGAGTTCACTATTCACACATACAGGGGAAGCAGTCAGCCAAACCGTCATAGGACGAAAGCTTTCTGGGACTAATATTAGGATTTCTGCTGCAGTCTCACACCGAGAGATGTACTGGAAATGTCTTCTCTTGACTACTGTAGTTCTAGAACGAATCTCGATATCTACACTGCACATAATTTTCCACACAAGAAGAAAAAAAAAAGATCTTTCATTCCCCTTACGGCTATCGCACTTTTCCACGTGAAATCCACACACAGTTATTCAACATGTACACATTTCAAACAAGCAGTGCAGTAATCGTTTGTATGTGCCTTTTTTTTTCGCCAGTTTCTGACTGGTTTGATTCGGCTCACCACGAATTCCTCTCCTGTGCTAACTTCTTGTGCTACCGTCTTCATCTCAGAGTAGCACTTGCAACCTCCGTCCTCAATTATTTGCTTGATGTACTCGAATCTCTGTCTTCTTCTACAGTTTTGGCCTCTACAGCTCCCTCTAGTACCATGGAAGTTATTCCCTCACGTCTTAAATGTCTTAACAAATGTCCTGTCATTCTGTACCTTCTCCTTATAAGTGTTTTCCAAATGTTCCTTTCCTCTCCGATTCTACACAGAAACTCCTCATTCCTTACCTTATCAGTCCACCTAATTTTCAACATTCATCTGTAGCACCACATCTCAAATGCTTCGATTCTCTCCTATTCCGTTTTTCCCACAGTCCATGTTTCACTAGCATTCAATGCTGTACTCCAGACGTAAGTTCTAAGCAATTTCTTCCTCAAATTAAGGTCGATATTTGATATTAGTAGACTTCTCTTGCACAGGAATTCCCTTTTTGCCACTGCTAGTCTGCTTTTGATGTCCTCCTTGCTACGTCCGTCATTGGTTATTTTACTGCCTAGGTAGCAGAATTCCTTAACTTCATCTACTTCGTGACCATCAGTCCTGATGTTACGTTTCTCGCTGTTCTCATTTCTACTACTTGTCATTATCTTCGTCTTTCTTCGATTTACTCTCAGTTCATAATTTGTAGTCTGTTCATTCCATTCAGCAGACCATGTAATTCTTTTTCATTTTTACTCAAGATAGCAATGTCATCAGCGAATCGTATCATTGATCTCCTTCCACCTTGAATTTAGTTCCACTCCTAAAAATTACTTTTATTTCCATCATTGCTTCCTCGATGTACATATTGAACAGTAGGGGCGAAAGGCTACATCTTTGTCTTACACCCTTTTTAATACCACCACTTCGTTCTTGGTCGTCCACTCTTATTACTCCCTCTTGTCTGTTGTACATATTTTATATGACCCATCTCTACCTATAGCTTACCTCTACGTTTTCAGAATTTCGAACATCTTGCACCGTTTTACGTTGTCGAACGCTTTTTCCAGGTCGACAAATATTATGAACGTGTCTTGATTTTTCTTTAGTTTTGTTTCCATTAGTAACAGCAACGTCAGAATAGCCTCTTGCCTTTACTTCCTAAAGTCAAACTGGTCGTCATTTGGCGTATCCTCAATTTTCTTTCACATTCTTCTGTATATTATTCTTGTAAGCAACTTGGGTGCATGAGCTGTTAAGCTGACTGCGATAATTCTCGCACGAGTCAGCTCTGGCCGTCTTCAGAATTGTGTGGCTGATGCTTTTCCGAAAGATTGTATGTCGCCAGACTCATACATTCTACAAACCAACGTGAATAGCCGTTTTGTTGCCAGTTCCCCAAATGGTTTTAGAAATTATGATGGAATGTTATCTATCCCTTCTGCCTTATTTGATCATGTCCTCCAAAGCTCTTTTACATTCTCATTCTAATACAGGATCCCCTATCTCTTCTAAATCGACTCCTGTTTCTTCTTCTCACATCAGAAAAATCTTCCCCCTCATAGAGGCTTTTAGTGTATTATTTCCACCAATCGCTCTCTCCTCTTAACAGTGGAATTCCCGTGGCACTATTCATGTTATCACCCTTTATTTTAATGTCATCGAAGGTTGGTTCAAATGGCTCTGAGCACTATGGGACTTAACATCTGTGGTCATCAGTCCCCTAGGACTTAAACCTAACTAACTTAAGGACATCACACACATCCATGCCCGAGGCAGGATTCGAACCTGCGACCGTAGCAGTCATGCGGTTCCGGACTGAGCGCCTAGAACCGCTCGGCCACCGCGGCCGGCCATCGAAGGTTGTTTTGAGTTTCCTGTATGCTGAGTTTGTCCTTCCGACATTCATTTCTTTTTCGATATCTTCACATTTTTCCTGCAGCCATTTCCTCATAGCTTCCCTGAACTTCCTATTTATTTCATTGCTCAGCGACTTGTATTTCTGTATTCCTAAGTTTCCCGCAACATTTTTGTACTTCCTCCTTTCATCGATCAATTGAAGTATTTCTTCTGTTACCCATGGTTTCTTCGCAGTTACTTTCTTTGTACCTATTTTTTCTTTCCCAACTTCCGAGATGGCACTTTTTAGAAATGTCCATTCCTGTTCAACTGCACTGCCTACTGAGCTATTCCTTATTGCTGTACCTATAGCCTTAGACAACTTCAAGCGTATTTCGTCATTCCTTAGTACTTCGGTTTCCCACTTCTTCGCTTATTGTTTCTTCCTGACTAGTCTCTTACACTTCAGCCTACTCTTGATCACTATCACATTGTAATCTGAGTCTGTATTTGCTCCTGGGTACCCCTTACAATCCATTATCTGATTTCGGAATCTCTGTCTGACCATGATGTAATGTAACTGAAATCTTACCGTATCACCTAGCATTTTCCGAGTACCAGGTGATCGAAAGGTCAGTATAAATTTGAAAACTGAATAAATCACGGAATAATGTAGATAGAGAGGTACAAATTGATACACGTGCTTGGAATGACATGGGGTTTTATTAGAACCAAAAAAATACAAAAGTTCAAAAAATGTCCGACAGATGGCGCTTCATCTGATCAGAATAGCAATAATTAGCATAACAAAGTAAGACAAAGCAAAGATGATGTTCTTTACAGGAAATGCTCAATATGTCCACCATCATTCCTCAACAATAGCTGTAGTCGAGGAATAATGTTGTGAACAGCACTGAAAAGCATGTCCGGGGTTATGGTGAGGCTTTGGCGTCGGATGTTGTCTTTCAGCATCCCTAGAGATGTCGGTCGATCACGATACACTTGCGACTTCAGGCAACCCCAAAGCCAATAATCGCACGGACTCAGGTCCGGGGACCTGGGAGGCCAAGCATGACATTGTATCTGAATCTCAAACTGATGAAAGAATGTTTAAACCTCCTTCTTATATAGCATGCTTCTTCTTCTGCTTTGTAAACGGCAAGAGAAACATGATGCATATATGTCCACAGAGGTATGTATTAAAGTCCTGATAGCGCCGATCATTGTAGAACACACGTTTTCTGTGAGTGAAGTATCGCTGCAATTCTTCCGACGGTTGCTGGTCACCAAATGAGTCGAAACAGTAGACGGTAACCGCAGTTTTCATACGTGTGATACCCAGTGGGAGTCGGGGCCTTGAGTAACATCTAAATTCATAATGCCACGTTCACCAGTTTTCCACGTAGTCTTCGGTAATGTATCCCGCATAAACACACCACGGAATCTTGGAATGTTGAATTTCTTTCTAACAAACTTAAGAAGATGCGTATTTGTGAGTGGTCGATGTAGTAGAACCGTTAATGGGCGTTTCTTTATTTATGAATAGACCAAGCCCTTACCTGTACAGTTTCAAGTATAGTCCTTTTCCTATGGCTGCGGCTTCCATCACGCGGTTATGGCTTCTTGCTTCCTCTAAATGCGCTTGGGAGTTTTGTGCGTTCTTGACCATTCGAGCGATAGCTGCAGCACCACCAGCGAGGGACCCTACCGCCGAGAGCGCGGAGAGGGCCGGGATGAGAAATGGAAGAAAACCACCAGATGTCTTGGATACTGGTAGAACTCGAGATGCTCCAACCGATCCTCTTAGTCTTCTTCTTCTTCTTCTTCACGCACCTTTCTGCTTCACTGCGCTTTTAGCCGCTTACATCGCTGTCAGGATACAGTTCTTCAGACAGCCCTGCTTCCCGCCCTTGTCCCTCTTTTTGTTTAGTGCACAACTTGTGGTATTTATAACTCTCTTGAAATTCATCGCTCTTAACCCAACTTAATATTTCCTCGCATGATTTTGTCGACTGCAAATCATGCGGTGCGTTGACCTACACCAATACCTTTCTTCTCCGTATCTCCTTAGCCTTAGCAATTAAAATCCTGTGTGCAATGTGACGACTTGATAGAGCTTTAGTTGCAGCGTATGCAATCTCATGTTCCATACACCCGTCGTCGAACAGATTAACCCCCTTATCACCTCATGCGGAGCACTTCTGAAGCTTTGTCCGCCGACCGCTGTGCCCGAGCGGTTCTAGGCGCTTCAGTCTGGAACCGCGCGACCGCTACGGTCGCAGGTTCGAATCCTGCCTCGGGCACGGATGTGTGTGATGTCCTTAGGTTAGTTAGGTTTAAGTAGTTTTAAGTTCTAGGGGACTGATGACCTCAGATGTCAAGTCCCATAGTGCTCAGAGCCATTTCAACCAAGCTTTGTCCCAGGCACACAGTAGCTATACCCAGGGATGTATAATTCCTCTGGCAATTTGTCTAAAATACCACCACCTTCTGGAATGCGTCTCCTGGCATGCATGTTATGCTACTGCGGTGGCTGTGGACTGGGCACCCTCATTACATAGCAAATCGTCGGCATCAAATGTTCAACATCCATATACCGTAAACCCAGAAACCGTAATTGCTCACGAACTACTTTTCCGCGCCTGAATCACTTTCTGCTTCGTTGACATCTCGGTGTAATCAGACATCTCCGCAGCGTGAGACTTTATATATTCGCTCTTCTTCTTCCTCTTACTATCTGACTGCTCCCCGTTCTCAACAACAAGGAACTACATATATTTTCCCCTCAATAGCCTCGACCTTTTCAGTTAAGTCGGTTACTTTCTTACCGACTTCATTAACTAACACATTTAACGAATTCACCATTCTCAGAAGAGTCTGGTAATACGTCTCTAGTTTTCTGTGCATGCCTCCATCCTTATGCACAACAGCCTAAATTTCCGCATCCATGTACAGGCGAATGTTCTGTCTGTGTACACCCATTCTCTCGGGTTGAGAGCTAGACATGAGTGCGAAGTTGTCCACGGTGCAGCTTATACTCATGTACCATCCTCTCTTACCGTGCTGTATATGCATAATCTCTTGAAAGTTTCCCCTGTACCTACCATCACTCAGTTCTCTTGTTTCATCGATAACGAGAAACCCATACTGTGAATGATTCCAGCAATCAGAACATTTCTTTACAAAATTGTTGAACGATATGTCAATTCCGACACGTGCCCATAAATGTGTTTTAAATTCATATTGTCTTGTTTGAAGGCTATAATGAGGTTTGCATTATCCTTAACCAACTGTTTCAGGATTCTGGAATATATTTCGCTTAGATAAAATACATCATCACCCATAAGACGACGGGAATAGAAATATTTTCTAATTTGGTCTTGGTTTACCCCAGCAACATTGTCAAATATGAAGACAGTGATTGGCTTTGCTTTTTCAGATATCACCGCTTTCACTGAATATCGTGTATGTATTATCATCTACACCGTGCAATATCTCCTGTAATAGCTGATACTTGGGTTGAAACAGTGTTTTTGAGAATACACAAATATATTCAAATCGGACTCCATCTACATGTGTTAGCAGCGTCATGAGGACATTAGTCTTGCCACAATTGGATGGACCTACAATAATCGCTCGTATGTTATTCAAATGGTGAAGGGAGATGAAAATTTAATAGTCATGGGTGACTGGAATTCGATAGTAGGAAAAGGAAGAGAAGGAAACGTAGTAGGTGAATATGGAATGGGGGTAACAAATGAAAGAGGAATCCGCCTGGTAGAACTTTGCACAGATCATAACTTAATCATAGCTAACACTTGGTTCAAGAATCATGAAAGAAGGTTGTATACATAGAAGAGGCCTGGAGATACTGGAAGGTTTCAGATAGATTATATAATGATAAGACAGAGATTTTGGAACCAAGTTTTAAATTGTAAGACATTTCAAGGGGCAGATGTGGACTCTGACGACAATATATTGGTTATGAACTATAGATTAAAACTGAAGAAACTGCAAAAAGGTGGGAATTTAACCAGATGGGAACTGGATAAACTGAAAGAACCAGAGGTTGTAGAGAGTTTCAGGGAGAGCATTACGGAACGACTGACAAGACTGGGGGAAAGAAATACAGTAGAAGACGAATGGGTAGCTTTGAGAGACGAAACAGTGAAGGCAGCAGAGGATCAAGTAGGTAAAAAGATGAGGGCTAGTAGAAATCCTTGGGAAACAGAAAAGATATAGAATTTAACTGATGAAAGGAGAAAATACAAAACTGCAGTAAATGAAGCAGGCAAAAAGGAATACAAACGTCTCAAAAATTAGATCGACAGGAAGTGCAAAACTGCTAAGCAGGCATGGCTAGAGGACAAATGTAAGGATGTAGAGACATATATAACTAGGGGTAAGATAGATGCTGCCTAAAGGAAAATTAGACCTTTCGAGAAAAGAGAACCACTTGTGTGAATATCAAGAGCTCAGATAGAAACACAGTCCTAAGCAAAGAAGGGAAAGCAGAAAGGTGGAAGGAGTATATAGAGGGTCTATACAAGGGTGATGTACTAGAGGACAATATTATGGAAATGGAAGAGGATGAAGATGAAGATGAAATGGGAGATATGATACTCCCTGAAGAGTTTGACAGAGCACTGAAAGACCTAAGTCGAAACAAGGCCCCGGGAGTAGTCAGCATTCCTTTAGAACTACTGACGGCCTTGGGAGAGCCAGTCCTGACTAAACTCTACCATCTGGTGAGGAAGATGTATGAGACAGGCGAAATACCCTCAGACTCGAAGAAGAATAAAATAATTCCAATCCCAAAGGAAGCAGTTGTTGACAGATGCGAAAATTACAGAACTATCAGTTTAATAAGTCACTGCTGCAAAATACTAATACGAATTCTTTACAGACGAATGGAAAAACCGGTAGAAGCCGACCTCGGGGAAGATCAGTTTGGATTCCGTAGAAATATTGGTACACGTGAGGCAATACTGACACTACGACCTACCTTAGGAGATAGATTAAGGAAAGGTAAACCTAGGTTTCTAGCACTTGTAGACTTAGAGAAAGCTTTTGACAATGTTGATTGGAAAACCCTCTTTCAAATTCTGCAGGTGACAGGGGTAAAATACAGGGAGTGAAAGGCTATTTACAATTTGTACAGAAAGCAGATGGCAGTTATAAGAGTCGAGGGGCCAGAAAGCGAAGCAGTGGTTGGTAAAGGAGTGAGACAGTGTTCAAGCCTATCCCCAAAGTTACTCAATCTGTATATAGAGCAAGCAGTAAAGGATACAAAAGAAAAATTCGAAGTAGGAATTAAAATTCATGGGGAATGAGGGAATTAGATTAGGAAATAAGACACTTAAAGTAGTAAATGAGTATTGCTATTTGGGGAGCAAATAACTGCTGATGATCGAAGTAGAGATGATATAAAATGTAGACTGGCAATGGCAAGCAAAGCGTTTCTGAAGAAGAGAAACATCGACTATAGATTTAAGTGTCAGGAAGTCGTTTCTGAATGTATTTGCATGGAGTGTAGCCATGTATGGAAGTGAAACGTGGACGATATATAGTTTAGACAAGAAGAGAATAAAAGCTTTCGAAATGTGGTGCTACAGAAGAATGCTGGAGATTAGATGGGTAGATCACATAACTAACGAGGAGGTACTGAATAAATTTGGGGAGAAGAGAAATGTGTGGGACAACTTGACCAGAAGAAGGGATTGGTTGGTAGGTCATGTTCTGAGGCATCAAGGGATCACCAATGTAGTATTGAAGGACAACGTGGAGGGTAAAAATCGTAGATGGAGACCAAGAGATGAATACACTAAGCAGATTAAGTAGGATGTAGGTTGCAGTAGGTACTGGGAGATGAAGAAGCTTGCACAGGATACAATAGCATGGAGAGCTGCATCAAAGCAGTCTCTGGACTGAAGACAGAAACAGCAACATCAGGAAGGAGAATTTCGTTCTTCTACAGGTCTTCTTTTGTATCTCCACAGGATCAGTCACAGACAACAAAGTCCTTGTGATGATGATGTTTCACCCACCTTGCTGTGATACTAACTACGCCACGCTAGATACTGACAAGTAGTTGACATATATTGGCATATATGGAAAGATACACTGGAAGGGAGGGTAATAATTTGTGTAGCCACTATAGCTCAAGCACTTAACTGTATGAGCTATATTGGTTACAGAGAAATATATATTACCATGAAGACTAACTTGATCATTCATTATGTCAGTAACTGGTCAATAACTGGTTTACCTTTGAAAAATAATGATATTAATAAGTGTAATACTTTGAGTGTAATGAGAGAAGTATGAAATAGAACACAAACACGGTTTGACATTATACATATGTACATTCTTTTTTTATTTAAATATCTTACATAGGATGTAGTATTTCAAGAAAATCATCAGACTCTTTCTGTATCTTCTTCTTTGCACCTGTACAGTATTTCCCAAACAAAGATTTTTGACATGCAATAAATTCCCCGTGTATATCTCTCAGGCCAGTGTCTCAGATTTTTCAAACTCTCATTTAGTCTGGTTCTCTTTCAGTTCAGCGTTCATGTTCAAACAAAGGTGCTGCTTCAAATCATCAACATATACACTGTGCACACGTAGGAAGTATACAACATCATTGTATGCAGAGTCTATGCTCGGTAACCGGGGGTTCACTCTCTACAATGTAAAACGTAGTGCCGTATCCAGATCGTATAATTTCATAACTGAGGCGTGCCTTAGGTAAACACAATGGTCACCCTATTTCACACATAGTGTGCAGTCATCATACACTGTTGTAATAGTGTCACACCAGTAAGGCAAATGTCTGGGTGAGAACGAGTTGGATAATACTCTGTAATCTGCTGAGTTATGTAGCGCTCTGCACGACATATTTCGTTTCAGTCGAACTCGGAAATTGGCACATTAACACCCTTCGATGCATTTTCAATTTCTATTCTCGCATGCAAGCCCCAAACATGATGTGCTTCTATACCAACACTTACAAGTTTCGTTCCACTGGGAGTTAAACTGTATGTGGAACTGAAAAGCATGGGTATACTCCACGCGTTCGTATTCACAGCATCTGCACTCTGTGGCTGCAATAACACAGGGATGTTCTTTTGGGATGGGTCATATGTTGGTGACCAGTACTGTCCTCCATCTTTCTATTGTTTAGGACCACCAGCAGCGTTCGATGTGTTGGGAGCAGATTGCATGTCCTCATCACACAAATCGATGAGTGCGACAGACAACAACAGCTCCTTGTCCTGCTCCAGCAAGTGGGCTGTGTGCGCTACAGGATCCCACGTGGTCGCTACAGGTTCAGATGTGCTGGAGGTTGTTGCTGCTGCAGGTCTAGAGGTCGCTGCAGGTCTGTACAAGATGGCAGCCAATGTTGCTACAGGTCCAGATGCGGCAGAGATCGGCATGTTGGCTTGGATGCGTCGAGGGTTACTGCTGAACAAAGTCTAGGAAGTATTAGACATGGGACAAGATGCGAAAACAATCAATAATAATAACAATAATAATAATGCTATACACAGAGAAAGATGCGATAAGGGACCCTTACATTTCCACTTCTTCCTGTTCTGCAGGGCTGTGATGGATTGAGACTGCTGTTGGGCTTCATGGTTCTTCTTCTTCTGCTGGTGCTAACTGACTGAGCAAGACTGAGATTCCAGATCTGCTGAGACTGCCCTATATCCCCTCCAATGACGTTACCAGATACTGCCATCCTACTGGCTGAAGTCTAGCACATGACTGGATTAAGGGTGCCTAATGATTCCCGCCATTTTCCCCCACCCCAGGCTGCCATCTTGGACTACATCATGGGAGGCATAACACCGCCCTCTGGTGGCAGTACTGTGTACTAGGACTCCAGACCCCATGCTGAGCACACCAGATGGAGGCACTGCCTCAAATTGTCTAAATAAAAGCTGTTTAAATAAAGACATATGTCCATCCTATCCTTCACAGGGTGAGTCCTCTTCCCATCGATCCCTAGGAAGAGGTGGCGGTCGGCTGACTTAGGTTAGTGGAAGTAGCCAAAGTGCCCTTTTTTCACCTCATAAATTTGAACTTCCCCGCATTTTCTGCGTTGGGGAGGGGAGGTAGCCATGGTGTATTCCATTGTTCTGATGGAATTTGAACTTCCAGCCATTTTCTGGGGAGGGTAGGGAGGTGGATGGGATTATGTCAATAGACCTATGTTCCCACCAAAATTTGAACTTCCCTCCAGGATATCATTGCAATGTTGAAATATCTATAGCCGCCATCTTGGATCCGTCATCTTGAATACATTTGACAACAATGGAGAGTGGGGCTGTACGAACTTTGTCCCACTGCTCATCTATACCAGCACTGAAAGCTACCAAATTACTCTGAAAAAAACATATTTCAGAACTCGCACCACATACCATTCACTGCTTCTGTCCTCAAGACACGTTATCACAAGCCAAAAGTCAGTCACTTCCTAACACAGCAATGCCATGTACTAACAGTTCATTTAAAGCACTGTGGTAGACTATTACTGTAACTATTAACATGACATACCTACATCCACACTTACCTGGTGGGGTCCCAAACACTGGATCAGTACTCAACAGCATGTCACTCTGGTGTTCTGTATGGGTTTGCTTTGTAGATGAGTTACTCTTTAATACATTTCTCACTCAACTACCTGTCTTATGTGGTTGTTCTGCTCTACATTGCTTTGCAGTTTTATGTCCAGGTATTTGATGGAAATGGCTGTGTCAAGTAGGACGCATCTAACATGGCATTCGAAATTTACAGGATTGTTTACCCTACTTATCTGCATTAGCATGCATTTTTCTAAATTTAGAGCAAACTGCAATACATCACACAAATTAGAAATTCTGTGTAAGTCATCCTGTATCCTCCAACCATTATTCAGCAACGACACTTTCCCATAAAGTACATCTTCAGCGAAAAGTCACTGCTGCCCAGTCTATCCATCACCGTTCATGTTTACAGAGTACCATGGAACGTGTTTTTAAATTGGAAGAAACCTTAATTATCTGGAGTAATTTTTGTAATTTGTGAAAAATTCGGCAGCACCTAAAAAGTGACTGCCAACATATAAAAATATTTGAAACTTATAGATCGTACAGATTTTTGCAGTCATCCATGAAAAATTTCTTTATTATTGTTGTACACAGAAAGTTAAGATTGTGCAGCATCGGTGGCTGATCAATATACGTTCGGTCATGTGATATAATTCTAATTATGTCTTATCTGTTGTCAGTCATCAGTTCAATGCACAATGATGCTAAGGAGCTGCTTCTTGTACACTTGGCGGCATAATGGTAATTTATCCAACATCCCAGTTATGTTTCCTTGCACACAACTTACTTCTAACATCTTAATTTTTCTCATAATTTAGTGATCTATTTGGTTCCAAACATATTATATGCATACGTGCATAGGTATCAGTCCTGTGTACACAGTCATTTCTCAGTCTTGCTTAAGTAACATCTCGCTTATCCCTTATACCTGAAATACGGAGAATCTGATTGTGTTGACTACAGCACATATCAGAGCGAATGTTCTGGTGCAAAAGTCGCAGATTATCCATCTACCAGAGTGCGGGCAGTTAAATGCATGTGAAAGGCTATATTTTAATTAATAATGAAGTAATTAAACAGTGACACTGTATCATTAAGTATCTGAGATACTGTAGCCATTATGGTCAAAGCAAATGTGAATGTACCAGTAAACTGCTTTCACACACTTACATTGTATGCACATAGTAACCATTTTCGTATTGAAATGTGATTCATGTTATAATCTTATTTTAAATCTGTTACAGATAACAAAGGGTGTGAAAAATACTGAATGGAATGGATAATGTCTTGGAAAAAGGTAACAGAATATAACTGAACTAAATCAGGTTACAATGAGGACTGCTGCCAGTGTGGCAATACCTACAACAGCATTTCTGAAAAATAGAATTTTGTTGTTGGGTATGAGGTTCAATGTAAGGTGGTCTTTTCTGAAGACAAGAGTAAAGAATGTTGCGCTCTGTGGAAGTGAAATGAAAAAGAAAAATATCTGACACAAGCGTAGAATAGAAGTGTAATGTGGAAGTCCATTTTTACCACCTTCCATAGGCAACAGGTAAGGTGACAGTCCCTTTTAACACCTTTCATGAGCTTCTTCTCGATGAGACGATTCCATTGATATGTTACACGCTATACTTTGAATGTAAGAGACTTAATTTGCATATCAGATCGTAATGAATGTGTATTTGGCAGCTCCCTTTTCCCATTTACATGTGCATTCATTTCGGTAGCAATTCAAACATGGAACGGAGATTAGAAGCCACTTTTCACACCCATGTCGGAGTACAGGGATGGGTCATAAAGATCGTGGCCGAGAGGGGCGCAGCACAGGCATCGACAGAGCTGCTTAGCTTGTTTCGCCATAGGGAGTCAATGGTGTGTTCATTGCCTCAGGCATCCCAAGGGAGAGAAAAAATGGTTCAAATGGCTCTGAGCACTATCGGGCTTAACATCTGAGGTTATCAGTCCCCTAGAACTTAGAACTACTTAAACCTAACTAACCTATGGACAACATACACATCCATGCCCGAGGCATGACTCGAACCTGCGACCGTAGCGGTCGCGCTGTTCCAGACTGAAGCGCCTAGAATCGCACGGCCACACCGGCCGGCAAGGGAGAGACAACTGCGCGGTTCACACTAATTGGATGGGCCGCAATTTCGGAAGCGGAGAATGGAATATGTAATTAAAGCAGGACGTGGTACTCATGCGAGTTGTACGTGATCTCACATATACAAATGAGTGACAGTAAAGGGCGGTTCTCTCGTAGAACGCTCTCTCATTGGCGGAAGTCTGAAAATTTCGAGCTGAGGGAGATCGAAGTGTTTCCATCATTTCTTTTGGAGATGGTGTTAACAGATAGGACGATTGAAAGCAATGTTTTGAGGGTGGTAGAAATAATTCACGTGTGTAGTAGTTCGCTTGGCAGACTACAAATTTGGAAGGTGTCAATGTTCGACACTAACAGGGGAGAGGTAGTTCGATATACGCAATTTGCTGACAAGGAAGTACTCTCTCTCTCTCCGAGATGTTGTGTTGATACATGGAATATTTTATTCTGTGGTCATTTTGATAACAATTGGCTCTAAATAGTGTAGCATAAATAAGCTGAGAGTCTCGTATATTCTCCAGCTAGTGAAAATGGGACAGAAGAGTCACGTTAGTTAACACGTTCTTGCGAGAACTGTAAGGGCACCACTGTGCACGTCGCCCCACCAACCAGGCGAGTGTACGCAGCCATTACAGACAGGCTAGCGACAAACAGTGTTATGCTTCACTGGAGAACTCGGTAAGAGGTCATGACTCACTCTTCAGTCAAGAATAAGCAGCTCACTAAGTTGAGAGGCTGTGTGGAGTACAGACAATCATCTGGCGTCCCAGGCATTCAGTGGCACACTGTGCAGGAAAGGTAAACGGTGCATTGCAATCACGCAGGGTGTGTATTACATTTGATGTCACAAGTGTACCTCTTCATCCCGCTCAGTGTTTTGTCTGGAGTAGTATACTAAACTCTCACTCGTGTTGCCTTATACTGCATCAGGCTTAATTCAGATATTAAACAGGTGGCTGAGTTTGACATCTGAATTGAAACCATCGTAGAATGAAAGCGGTATGTTTCCGTACATGAATTCCCATTCAAAGTGTTACGAATTCACTCCCCTCTACAAGACCTAGAACGATGTAACGGGAATTTCCAAACACTTATCTTCTGGTTCGCAAGGGGGGATCTGTACATGGAGTCAAGTATGCGGCAACAAGAGGAATGCAGGAAAACGATGATATCGAAACGAGCGGTGGTCGAGGCTCGGGATTGTGACGGATCGCGGTCCTGGACGGAGGTATGTGTCTGCTTTGACCGCTGACGAGCGCGTTGACCGCGCCAACTCACGCTTGCGGAAGCCGAGCAGGGGCTGTGCGAGGCCTGAAATCAGAGGGATGGGTGACTTCACGACCCTGTGGGCAGGGTGCGGAGTGGGGGTACCCGCGCACATCTGCTGAGTTATTTTGCGAGCGGTTCTGCAGGCTCTGCTATGCGTTATTACTATAGTTTACGAGTACGTAGGGTATCTACACATCTGTGTGAGGAATTATTTAGTAGCAGTTTGCTATAGTGTGTACTGAAATTATGATTGGGTGCGTGTCTGTGGGCTGTGCAACATGGCCCAGGATGATTGTGTGATGTACTGTATGGTTAAATAAGTTGTTGCAAAAATAAATAGAGTGTTGTCAATCATTACACCGCAGCACTGCACTGTGATATCAAAGATGTGTGTGCTGACTGTGTTGGAGAACAAGTGATGACCGTACTGCTTGAAATAAAGTCTTCAGTCCCTTCCCCCCTGCAAAATCAAAGGACGTGAGTTACGTTACTATAAGTGCAGTTTATTATTTGACGCGATTCTCGTAGGCTACCAGTGAAAAAAAGATAAGTGACCGAGAAAGTTCGTACGTGTGATCAATTATCGTGTTGGGATTTGAACTTGTGATAGATTTTTGTTATGGATTTAAGGAAAATGGCTTTCTCGCCGAGAAAATCGGACATCTTGAATAAATAATAAAGTACAGTTTTCGAGACATTATCGTGTTGGAATTTGGCGCAGTTCTCTAGTGGCGGTAAGCCTATAATAATAACTAATAACAATAACTGAAAATGAATAATAATAAATGATAATGAATGATAATAAATGACAATGAATGATAATGAATGTTAATAAATGATAATGAATAATAAACAAAAGTAAAGTTTTGCAGCCATTATCGTATTGGAATTTGAATTTGGAGGGAATTTTCTTGTGGAGGCAGTTCAATAATAATAAATGATAATAAATAACAATAAATGATAATGAATGTTAATAAATAATAATCAATAATAATGAATAATAATAATGAAAGAGAAGTACGGTTTTGCATGCATTATCCTGTTGGAATTTGAATTTGGCACCTATTTCTTTCTGGAGGCTTAGGTTAGTGGACATAGCCCAATTGGTCTATTTAAATAATAATAAATGATAGTGAATGTTAATAAATGATAATCAATAATAATAAAGACAATTATGGTTTTGCATGCATTATCCTGTTGGAATTCAAACTACCCGCCATTTTCTCTTCTGGAGTCTTGGGTTAGTGGACATAGCACAATTGGCCAATTTTCCTGCCAAAATTCAAACTTCCCGCCAATTTTTCTTGAGGTTAGGTTAGTGGACGTAGCACAATTGGCCTATTTTCCCGCTAAAATCTGCCATATTGGATGACGTCATGCTCTGTTGCCAAGTCTACATGCCGCCATCTTTGATGACGTCATCACCGCCATCTTGAATAAATTTGGCAACAATGCAGCGTGAGCTGACACCCCCTTGTCCCCCTTCTGCCGTTTGCAGCCATATTTCGTTGCACAAATAATCAGAAATGCCCAACAATACTATACTTTCCACGAAATGGCAAGGTACGCAAGATGTTTTGAATGACAGGAACAAACTTAATTCAGTACTGTATCACAAATTGAGCTAAATCAGCAACTTACCGGCAAACTGTCTTCCCCAACCGCTGAGCAAGGCAGTTCTTCCCACGAAGGTTTCATTGACCTCTCTGGAGGAAGGTAACGTCACCAGTGCAATGAAACCTCCAGGAAAAAAATATTAATTTCTTTATACTGGCAATATTTTATGTTTAGATTCTGTAAATCTAGAAAGCAGTATCATCTGACGAAGGAGATAAATTGAAATAATACCCCTTTGCAGTCCTCATGTTAGTTACTTAATTACTATAAAATTATGCTATATCAATATTTTAATGCTTAATAAGAGTCTGGTTTGATGTGAATCTTCAGCTGTATCATTGCCACAGTGTTAAGCAAACTGTAACATCTTTTTCATTTCTCATGGCAATATTTATTGCGCATTGCACATGTCTGATAAATAAAAGTCTGGTTCAGTAGCCACATAAGGTAGTTGCTAACAAACACTCAATGTAAGTAGTGGAACCGTGGCTAGAATGGGGTTCTGAGACGGAATCAAGTTGAACTATATCACCTTGGTGCTCTTCAACTAAAGCAGTCATGTGTTTTCGTGTTGAGCACCGTTATGTGAAGTTTCCATTGTGTGATATTTTACTCCTGCCTTGGAATTCCGGATCATTTTTTAACCAAGGTAATGTATACATACAATGAGGCAATTGACAATTCTGTCGATGTTCTTATTTCCGACCAGTAGGGGTATTTGAAAGTTTCAAACAATTTGCTCTTCCCCAGTTTATTCAGCAAATACGTATTAGGAAAAGAAGAGAAAACACTGACTACAAAGTTCAAAAAATTGGCTGTAAAGTATATAAACGAATTTATGGATGAACAGGAAGTTGGGCTCATTAACTACTTAAAAACAATGGCAGCTAAGTTATTCGATCCAACAATAAGAGACTTGCCTATCTTACCTTCTCGTATTGTGACGGATCGCGGTCCTGGACGGAGGTATGTGTCTGAACAGGCTTAAGAAAAGGACACTGGCGTTGAATGCTGTTATTAAAACTTTATACTCCCTTAAAAGGAAAGAAATGTAGAGCAAAGAAGAGAACTCTGCATTTTCACTAGTTTTGTATGTTTTTATAACTGTTTATCCTTACTGCCCCATTGTGCCCAATGCCTGGGACATACTTTCTCTTTTTGCAATGAAGAAGCTTTATTCTTTTGTTTGTCAAAGTTATTATTGTATTTTAATTATTATTAGACAATAATTAGTTCACAGACAAACTTGCAGTTCACTTAATTAACCCTTTCGTATTTTTAAAAATATATTGTTATCTTTGTTTCTCATTCTACCCTGGGTTCTCTACTAGAATTGCACTAATTCCTTTTCCATCCACCACAAAAAGAATGGTTATGACTGAGACCTGCAGGAGGTAGGCTACTGGAGAGTACTGCCAGGAGGTTTGGACAATGTATCTTGAACTGGACGGCAGTAGGTTTACAGAAAAATGACGTAATTTAACACAAGTCTTGGAAAATGAATAATAGTAAAGTCCAGGACATAAATGGGATTACTTCCATAAAAGATTCCAGATGTTCAGATCTGCTGCAAAAGTAGATTTTTAGTACTAGAGAACTTCAGTTTGCATATTATAATAACAGAAAGAGATTACCTTAAAATTTTATTTACATTTATATATTTAGGCAATTAGCGATCCTGGTTGACCAAATTCAGCACGAATAATTATTCTTATTGATATTCCTGCTCATGGTTCAAATGGCTCTGAGCACTATGGGACTCAACTGCTGTGGTCATCAGTCCCCTAGAACTTAGAACTACTTAAACCTAACTAACCTAAGGACATCACACACATCCATGCCCGAGGCAGGATTCGAACCTGCGACCGTAGCAGTCGCGCGGTTCCGGACTGAGCGCCTAGAACCGCGAGACCACCGCGGCCGGCCTCCTGCTCATGCCCCAAACAGAAAATATAAAGTACCAATGTCCTTATGGTTTGTTGAGAATAATCATTTTTGTGGTAAGATGGCTGAATTTTAGGTGGTAGACGGTAAATCTACTTAGGAGATAATTTCTCTCTTACCATGATTGGTCTTATATTCAATTATGATTCTAGATTGCAATTCTAGAGGTGTAATTGTTGCAATTTGATATAAGTGAGGCAGAACAGTAGTAAATGTGAAATGGAGTTGAAAAACAACAAGGAAAACCAAAGTCGACATTTTGTGTGACTGTAGAGCATGTGTAGGTGCAAGGTATATATATTGTTTCTCATTCTACCCTGAGTTCTCTACTGAGGTGAATTATTGTCAGACAACACAGTCGTCATCATCATAATCTTCACTTCAAGGATTAGACTTTTCTTTGTTTTGCTTGTTACAGTACCTATCACTTCGTCAGCCTTCCTTGTTTTCTTCTCTCAACTGGTTTAATTCTTCTTATCTGGAGAAATAACCTTTCTTCACTCTTTCTTTCGGCACATTCATTCCAGTTACTCCTACTCCTTTGTATTTTATCGAAGATGTTAAATACATGCAGTTCTTCCGAATTTATAAATTTGTTGGTTCTTGTGCATCCCTTTATTACTCATGTGGGTGTACAAATTTTATATCAACACCGAACTGTCAACCCAGTTCACAAAGTTTTGTAGAGTGAGATAAAAACCAAACCAAATATCTGGATGAAAGGACTGTTAGTCACTTTTGATTGAAATATTAATTTTTAGTTATTTAGGGTGGGTAAGGGAAACTAATAGGTAGGACGTAGAGTAATATTCAAGCGTTGCAGCTATTTCAAGATAGGTGTGATATCTTGAATGCAGAATACAAATAACTCTAATACTGAGAGTCAGGAAACAGATGGTAAACCTGAGGTGAATTATTGTCAGACAATACAGTCGTCATCATCATAATCTTCACTTCAAGGATTAGACTTTTCTTTGTTTTGCTTGTTACGGTACCTATCACTTCGTCAGCCTTCCTTGTTTTCTTCTCCCAACTGGTTTAATTCTTCTTATCTGGAGAAGTAACCTTTCTTCACTCTTTCTTTCGGCACATTCATTCCAGTTACTCCTACTCCATTGTATTTTATCGAAGATGATAAATACATGCAGTTCTTCCGAATTTATAAATTTGTTGGTTCTTGTGCATCCCTTTATTACTCATGTGGGTGTACAAATTTTATATCAACACCGAACTGTCAACCCAATTCACAAATTTCACTAATTAAAGAAATCACAGACTACCTGAGAACTATCAAATGTAACACAACGACATACTGACTTTATATATATGTAACCTACGAAATATTCAGGGCTTTTTGGCTAAGTGGGCAGAAGAACAAAAGGAAAATGTGGGTGAGGAAACGTAAGAGCAGAGAAAAAATGAAAGGTAGTGGAAGAGACAGGAAAGAGGAAAGGAGAGGCAACAAGAGCGGTGAGAAAATTTTAAAAAATTTAAAAAATATTTGATGAATTTAGAAAAAAGATGAATAATGCTCTTACTCACCAATTACTGACAATAGATAATAAAGTGGTAACAGTGAATACTCCAGAGGCCAAACGAATTGTCAAGGAACTGGATGAACAGAATGAGATTAAAAACTTATGAAAGCAACAGTAATATTTAACAAGAGAAATCAAAGTACTAAATGAGATTGCAGTACTAGTTGGATAAAGCTATTGCTGAAGTTCAAGCTCAGATAATTAAAAAAATGAAAGAAATTGATTTGCCTGTGAGCAATGTAAGTGTCACAGAAGGTGAATTCTGCCATGAAATGAAAAAGTAGTAAGGTAGAATAGTTAAGAGTAATGATACTCCACAACTCCACAGTAGTTGTGGAGATGACAGTATACTATTGGATAAACTTAAAGGGCTTACAGCTGATACCAGTCAGTCAGAGGGGGTGTGCTGATAGCTCTAATTCAGAAAGTATTAATTCGAATGAGAGTCACGATTGATGGGAGCAGTTACGCTTTTACACTGGCGAAGGTATCACACATAACATTCTTGCCTTTAATCCTTAGGGTAAAACTCATCCATATTTTATTCTGAAAGGTTTTGAAGATACTTAACCAGCTCCATGGTTTTGTGGAAGTAAAAGAAATTTCGTAATTAACCACTTAGAAGGTAGTGCGCTGGAATGGCGATTATAAATTTTGGGGAAATTTCATATATATATGAACAGTTTGAGCCTCTTACTTTGCTTTTTAATTTTCTGTTAATCTTAATGTAGTCAATAATAGGCATAAATCTTCGAGCTCATAGTCTATATTTAAGCATTTTTCGTGGAAGGATATTTAGCTTGTTAAAAGAGACGAAATCTCTAGGTAATCTTCCATTTATATTTATGACATCTTCTCTCCTCATTTCCACACTCTTTGTGTTATGTTTATTCGCTACTGTTGCATTTAAATCTCCTGTCAATAGTATTTGATGTTTATTATTATACTCATTCAAAACCAAATGCAGTTTAGTATAGAAATCTGTAGACTTCACATTTTTCCCTTCATCAGGAGTATAAACTTCAATGACAGTCAAGTTTCGTTTCTCTTCTCTGGCAGTTAAACCTGTAATTCTGTCATTTATGCAACTGTACTCTATGATTCTCTTTTCCAGTCTCTTATGTATATAAATGACAACCCTTTGCCTGTTCTCTCCTGTTTCTGTGTTCTGTTATATAAAGTCAAATATTTTCCTTCATACTTGTTACTCTGTAGCTTTCTCTTCGATTCTATTATGCAAGCTCTGTTTACCTCGACATTTTTTAAAATTTTTTGCTAACTTCTTTTGTTTCCTTGCTGAACCTCTGACATTTCATGTTGCTACCTTAATAGTAATAGCAGTCCATTTATTCTTAACCTTTCTCTTTGCGGGCTTGTCATCATTATATCTTACTTTCATCTGACGCTGTTTTGGTTACTTCCCCTTTTTAACAATAAATTAATCCAGTGTACATATCTGCCTTGCAAATCAACTGAACTTACAAACACAGCATGAAAATTTTAAGTAATAATAACTACTGCCATTGATGGCAAATTCTAATTAGTAGTATGTATTTTTTCCTCTGGGTACATTGAAGGAGTCTTGCAATTACAGCAGTCTTGGGGGTTTTTGGCTGGTTGGTGAAGGTTCGCTTAGAGGAATAATCGTAGTCATAAAGATGTTTCTGCTGGAAGTTTTAGAAATGTCTTAATAAACTTTTATCCTTATTAAATGAACAGGTTTGAGAGCTATCAATTCTACTCATTCCCTGTGAATGTGAAATCAAAAATAATTGAAATATTCGTAACAAGGATACAGAAATTGACAGAAATGTAGGACTTGGATGACTTCACTCTAATCATGCTCAATTGTAGCTGAGCTTCAGTGCTATTGGAGCTGATGTTGCAGATTATCCAATTTATGATATAAAAGCTAATAAAAAGTTGATTGATACTTATGTGGTGAAGCTATTTTATTTTTTAGCACCACAGCATAAATTTTTATTGTATTGTACTCAAAACTCAGTCTCTCTAGCTTGTGAAGATACGCTCTTGTTGTATCATCTCAGATTCCTGGTTTTCTTTCAATCTCAGAAATTATGTGGTGTATTTATTGAACTTTGGAATAATTTATTCATTTCCCTCACTTCTCGATGTACCTCATTTGGTGCTTCCATATTTATTTACTTATTAAAATGTAACTCAGTTTAAGATATTGCAACAAACATGAAGGTCACTATGCTGCTGCAACAAGTTAGTGAAGGACTGTGGGACTGACAGCATGTGTTCCAGTTAGGAATCGTACGTGCAGGCAGGTCCATGAGGCTCAAAGTGACGCCACTAAAGTCCACATCATGTAGGATGGCGGCTCAGTTTTCGGCGTTCCATACAACCCCTCCATTAAGCACTAGCAGCCAGTAAGCCTCATTGTCGAGCGGCTGGCCGCGACGTAACAGTTATGAGGTGAGAAGCTCTCCCCTGCAGTTGCCATACTTTGTGACAACCGAATAATTTATTCAGTTATCGATTGTGATATTGGGAAGAGAAACGAAGAGAAAATTTTAAACGAAAGTGTCAGAGCTGTGTGTTGTAATACATATACTGAGTGTCTCTGCTCAGACTCATCAGGTCCATTATCTCTGGTGTTCAGCAGATATTTACAGATTCGTTTTCGCATTTTGTAGCTAGCAAATAATGCTCATTACGAACAACTTGGATTAGAAAGAACACATGGAAATTGTTGTGGGGAAGGACAACAATAGACTGTATTTCATTGGCAGAATGCTTACAAAATATAACAGATGTACTAAAGAGACTGCCTACATTATACTTGTCCGCCCTCATTTTGAGTACTGCTGTGGGGTGTGAGATCCTTACGAGTTGGTATTAAGGGAGTACATTGATAAAGTTCAAAGAAGAGCAGCACACTTTGTATTATCACGACATAGAAGAGAGAGTCTTACTGACGTGATACACTACTTGGGGTCGACATCATTAAAACAAAGGCATTTTCTTTTGAGAAGGAATCTTCTCAGGAAATTTCAATCACCAAGTTTCTCCTGCAAATTTGAAAATATTTTGTTGACACCGACCTGCATAGGAAGAAACGATAATCATAATAAAATAAGGGAATCAAATCTCGCATTGAAATATATAGATATTCGTTTTTTCGGCCTGCTCTTCGAGGTTGCAATAATAGAGAATTATTGTGAAGGTGGTTCGATGAACACTCTGTTGGGCACTTACGTATGATTTACAGATAAGCTAGCTCGGTGAAGATCTAGATGCTTTTAACACATTTCATGTGACACCTGCAATTCCTTAGCGGGCTCATAACTGTCTTGGAGTTACATATGTAGTAGCAATTGCGTAGATCACAAGAAGTTTTTACCACAAATAACTGGATATATTAAGCACACTTGATATGTTGTTATTGTACATAATTTCTATATGAGTTAATTTAGTTTATTATACTACATTATATTATAAAGTTTCGGTGAATAATTTACACATCGAAAATATTTATAAATATAATATAATAAAATAATTCGAAAAAAGTATGTGCAATAAAAACATGCCAAGTGCGCTCCACGTACGCACTTACTACTCTTACTCTACCACTACTCATTTTTTAGATGGTTTTCCGGGAATGATTGTGATTCAACAACGTTTCATCAAGGTAAAACATTGTCGAACTGCTGTACCTTCTCTCGTATCGTGCATCGTTATAAGGGATGAGGTTCGTGCTGCTCCAGTGTCACTTATTTCAAATACAAACCCTATTTTAACTCATTTGAAACCAATGTCTCTTAAAATTCTTTGCACCAGGCCATTTTCTCACTCACAATTGCTAAAAGTTTTTGTGAGGTTGGGTATTCGCAATTTATACATTTCAAACATGAAGTGCTTCAAAATATCGATGTAAAACGCACTCACTTGTATCAACGCAAACCGTCTGTTTGTTTCCAGTTACAAATGATTTTTAAGGCGAAAGTTTACTAGCTCATTCGATGGGGTGGTCACCAATCAGTCTTGTGCAATATTGTGTTTGTCGATATATATATATATATATATATATATATATATATATATATATATATATATATATATATATATATATATATACGAGGACAGCAGGACACGGAGAACAGCCAGTACTGCAGCAGCCACAGCACCGCCCTGGCCTGGAACAATGCCTATTAACATTTACAGACTAAACGTAGAACAAATTAGAATGTCCATGTTGTTTGCTGCAAGATTCTAGTGCAAGTCGTTAACGAGATATCGTATTTTGATAAGCTCCCACACTGACACTTGAACAGTACCTGTGGTAGCACACGCTAAAGAACAACGCAAGTTCACATACTGGTTATATGGATTCTGAGCAGTAACGATAGAACTGACCACCACAGGTTGCGATACACGCAAGTCCAGTCCGGTATGGAATAACTGTTACATATGTGCTAGCATTTCAGCAGAGATGTCTAAACGGGCTCCAGTAATACGTCGTTGTATATCGTGGGGTGTAGTTACTATGTCTTGTAGACAACGACTTTCAGCTTTCCTCAGAGAAAAAAGTCAACTGGCGTCAAATTTGGGAATGAGCTGGCCGAGATACGGGTTTTATGCATCCAATCCCACTACTTGGGAATAGTTTGTGGAGATACGCTGTTCTGCTTCGTGCACTATGGCCTGGACATCCATCATGTGGGGATCATAGGTTCCTCCTAGTCTGCAGAAGACGGTCTACTACCATCCATAGAAGTTTTTCTGTTGGGACGCACATTCAGTGTTCCGTGTATGAAATATGGGCCTATGAGTTGTTGGTTCACTGTCCCACACCACACATCTACATCTACACAGAAACTTTTCAAATCACACGTAAGTGGCTCGCAGAGGATTCATCAACCACCTTCATAATACTTCTATATTATTCCAATCTCGAACAGCATGCGGAAAAAGCGAACATCTACATGTCTCCGTCCAAGCTCTCATTTCTCTTATTTCATAATGATGATCATTTCTCCCTGTGTAGATCTGCATCTACAATATACTTTCGGATTTGGAGGAGAAAGTTGGTGACTAATTTCATGAAAAGATCCCACAGCAACGAAAAACGCCATTGTATTAGTGATGTCCACCCCCAAATCCTGTATCATGTCTGTGATACGCTCTCCCCTGTTCTGGATAATATAAAACATGCTGCCCTTCCTTGAACTTCCTCGGTGTCCTCTGTTAATCCTAACTGATGAGGATCCCACGCAAAGCAGCAGTACTCCAAAAGAAGACGGACAAGTATAGTTAGCCAGTCTCTTTAGTAGATCTGTTGCATCATTTAAGTGTTCTGCCAATAAATCGCAGTCCTTCGCTGCTACATTTTGTATGTGTTCTTTCCAGTTTAAGTTGTTCATAATTGTTATTCCTAGGTATTCAGTTGAATTTATATTTGACTGAGTTCTTGTGTAACCGAAGTTCAACGAATTCGTTGTAGCATTCATGTAGATGACATCACACTTTTCATTATTTAGGGTCAGCTGTTAGTTTTCGTAACATTCATATGTATTTTGTAAATTGTTTTGTAATTTGATCCTTTGCTGACTTTACTGGACGATAAACGACAGAATCATCTGGAAACAACCTAACACGGATGCTCAGATTGTCTCCTAAATAATTTACACAGATAATGAACAACAAAGGGAGTATGACACTGCCATGGGGAACGCCAGGAATCACTTCAGTTTTACTCGATAAATTTCCGTCAGTGCCTGCGAAACGTGACCTCTCCGGTAGGAAATCACGAATCCACTGTCATAACCGAGATGACATTCCATAAGCACGCAATTTGATTACAAGCCGCTTGTGAGGTAGTGTCAAAAGACTTCTGGACATCTAGGTGTGTGAGCAAAGAGCTTGTTGTGTTTCACAATCCGTGTTGACTGTGTGTCAATAGACCGTTCCCTTCGAGGTAGTTAGATATGTTCGAACCCAACATTCTGCTGCATATCAGCGTTAATGCTATGGGTCTGTAATTTTGACGATTACTACTATTGCTTTTCTCGAATATCGGTGTGACCTGTCTGAGTTTCCACTTTTTGGCTACGCATCACTTGTCGAGAAGGCAGTTGTATATGATTGTTAAGTATGGAGGTATTGCGTCAGCATAATCTGAAAGGATCCTAACTAGTATACAGTCTGGACGAGAAAACTTGGTTTTGTTAAGTGATGTAAGTTGCTTCACTACTCCGATGATATCTACTTTAGGGTACTCATGTTAGGAGCTATTCCTGATTCGAATTCTGGAAGATTTACTTCGTTTTTGTTCCGGCACGTCGGCCTGGAACGTGAGCGCAGAGAAGGCTGTGAGACGGCGTCAGCCAGTAGTACGCTTACTAGGACGACACCACGACTGGAGCGGCGCCTACACGAAGAGAATACAAGCGCCGCTCCAGCTAGCATCGGGCGCACTAGAGGAGTCGCCCTGGAAGATGGGCATTGATATAAATGGTTCAAATGGCTCTGAGCACTATGGGACTCAACTGCTGAGGTCATTAGTCCCCTAGAACTTAGAACTAGTTAAACCTAACTAACCTAAGGACATCACAAACATCCATGCCCGAGGCAGGATTTGAACCTGCGACCGTAGCGGTCTTGCGGTTCCAGACTGCAGCGCCTTTAACCGCACGGCCACTTCGGCCGGCGGCATTGATATAAACTCTACAGCAGCTGTGACATGAGCTCTATAGCACTGACTCATGAACTTGTGTGATTTGCTTGCAAGGAGATTGTATATATCGAAGAACCTTGATTAGTTGCATGATACATGTGGAATATCCTGTCTCAATCCCCATGTACAGAAGTTAACACCAGTCTCATAATCTTTTGTATGCATCTCTTGAAGGAGAGAGATGTGGTGGGGATGGAACCGATGTCGATGAAGAATGGATAGGACACTTATCTCATAGGACTTCCTTGAGATAAGATGCGTGTGAATTGCAACAGCAGCAAGAATATTCATTTGCCCTGCTTCTGTCGTGAAGTATTTCCCTCTGTTGCGTTGTATAGGTGTTACACTACGACTTTAACTAAAGTGGCTGAAGAGTTTGATAAATAATTGCCGAGATTTTTGACGTTTATTGGTATATCTTGCGGCATAAACAGAGGAAGAACGAACTGCATTTCAAATTGTATCGAGTGGATGTACGTGCCCGGGTATGGAGACAATGTCATGAATCCATGGACCCTGCATGTCAGCAGGGGACTGTTCAAGCTGGTGGAGGCTCCGTAATGGTGTGGAGCGTGTGCAGCTGGAGTGATGTAGGATCCCTGGTGCGTCTAGGTACGACTCTGACATATGGGCGCGCGAGGGCGGGCGTGGCTTTCTGTTTCCATACTGGGCACCTCTCCAGGTGCCGGATAGAGGAACAGTCGTCAGATATGATGGGTACCAAATCCAGGCGTGTCGGTTTCCGGAATGGGCGGGTTCCTGGTCGGCGTATGTCCACTGAGAGCTGTCCACTGAGGCTGCAAATAAATGCTCCAGGGCCCAACAACCTCTGGTGCTAATTTCCCTGTGAAACAATGCAACGATAAGATTACAAGGAACAACGACTTGTGTGACGAGTAATAGTAATACCATAGGAGGTAACGAGTTCACCCATCAATGGACGGCAACCAGGAATATGGACTCTGGGGAATCTCGACGTACACAGCCACAATGAAAGTCGGTGTTCTCTCGCAAACTTCCACAGAAAATTCCTACATTTCTTGGGACCTTTGACTTAAACACTCTGATCAAACTAGTAAACTTGCGCGATGTAACATTAAAGCACGGTAAACGAAAGGTAATTACACTTGCCCTGCAGGAAACACTCAAGTGCAAGGCAGAGAAACAAGTCACCAGGGGTGCTCCAATCGTGGGCATGGCGTTCATGATACACAAGAAGATAATCAGTTCAGTCGGAGAAGTCACTCCTACGAACAACAGGATAGTAACAATCCACCTGCCGTGCACAAACTCTACCATAATCAACGTGAAAGTCCTCATAATTGGACTGAGAAATTCTGGGCAAAATTAGAGACAGCGATGGCCAAGATCAGCGAAGACGACTTACAAATTTTGCTGAGTAATTTAAGCGCAGGAATAGACAGAGAAATAAGTCGTCAGGAAACTGTTGGAAAGTTTCCCACACACAGATATACAAACAATATAACGAAACTAACAGAACAACCTGCAAACTATATCAACATCCCTGAGGAAATCCCCGCGGAAACAGAAAACATAGAGGTCACCTATGCAACAGATGGGAAAGTTCCAAATGGTCCATGTAGCGATATCCTATCCAGTCCAGAAAGAGACCAACGACATTCAAGTTCGCAGAGGTGCGAAGGCTGGTTCAGACCACTACCTAACCTGAATTAAAATCAAATTTACACCGCAGAAAATGCCTCAGAAAAGATCACACGTAGAGAAGTTTGACACGAAAAGGACCATAGTAGTAATAGAAAAAAAGCAAAAGCACTGGTACCATGGAAAAAGGACTCTACACAGGGATGGCGGGACTCAGAAAGTAAAAATGCACTAGATAGTCGCAACAAGCTCTCCAAGAATAAAGAAGTGAAAAATAGCCGAAAACCTGTATCGTGTCAACTAGTCCAGAAAGCAGGCAGCAGAAGTCACTGAGCAAACCAAGAGAAACTACATAAAGGAGCAACTGGACGCTACAGTGGAAAATTTCCACAAACAACACAAGAGAATTGTGCAGCACTTTCGCAGTAAAGGTGTGTGGATACTCACGTAACACTTATGCTGCAGGAAACAAGATGGAAAACTCGTGTTAACTAATCAACTCAACTGTCGGAAAGTGGCACACTACCTCTCTGGTCTCCTTAGTTTTACTGAAACAGGAACAAGATTCCCAACACAGGACTGCATCTCCACTCACCCACAATCACTCCGACCAACACGTGAAGAGATACACAAACATGAAGTTACATTAAAAAGCAACAGGACATCATTGAAAAACTACTAAAGAACGCCCGACCAGACTCTTTACTGGAACTTTTACGAATAATCACAACCATCTGGCAAACAGAAAAACTTATTGGGGACTGGAACTGTGCACTTAACCACCCGTGACACTATAAAGGAGGTAGGACTACTGTGAACAACCACAAAGGTATCTCCCTTCTACAAGTCACCTACAAAATTTTTGTCAATGTGCTTACTTCAGAGAACACAACAACAGTAAGAACACAAAATTGGTGAACGCCAGGCAGGCTTCCAGCTGGGTCGTCATGCACAAAAAAACCCTTCAATCTGTAAACAGTTCTAAAATACAAGGTCATCAGGAATACTCCAATCACTTGCACTTTCATAGATGTGTTGAAAGCATACGATTCAGTTGACCTACTATCCTCACTCAACATCTTAGAACAGCCAAAAACACTACGACTATTCAAACCGACAATGGTTGGCACTACATGCAAAGTTACATTCATGGTAAAATCTCTGACCCCTTCATGATCAAATCTGGAGTACACCAACGCGACGGATTATCCCACTATTGTTGAATCTACTCCTGGACAACGTATGAGGGAATGGAAAAATAACTGAAAACCCAAGGACACTGGAAATCAACATGACTAGGACGATCACAGGACAAGATATCTTTCACAGACCACCTGGCCATACTCTCTAATACCGAAGCTACAGCAACCAAACAAATAGAAAAAGTAAAACAACGTGCACAAAAAGTAGGTCTGCAGATCTGTTTCCATAAGTCTGAATCCTTCTGCTGAAAATTAAACAAAATTAGACACAAAGTTCATCAATATAAACAAAGTTAGACGTTTAAAATATTTAGGTGAATTCCTCGAACCTACAGAAGGAGAAAATATCTCACAGAAGACTCGACTAAAGGAAATGAAGAGTGCAGATGGCGGAACATAAGACATATATTATAACAAACTAATGTCCATTCAAACAGAGATCTGCACTACAACACATTAACCAGGCCTGAAATACAGTACGAAAGTGAGACGCTAACATTCCATACCAAAAGCGACATGGAAAGCACGCTGAAGCGACAACGCAAAACCATGATAAGAATGCCCAAAGCTGGCAGAAGGGGATACAGACTACACTAAGATGGCAGACCTAGCAGCACGCCACCAGCAACGTGACTCAGCTACAGGATTCTGAAATAGATACAAAGGGTTAAGTCAACAACGGCATGGATCACACAAGTCAGACTTCTCCTAGAAAATCACAAACCGATACAATAGAAGTTGAAGACGGAAATATGTACAGAGACAAGATGTGAAAATGGAATTTTAGGTGAAAGAATGAAACCCCAAAGAAATCAGTGGCAAAGTGGATTGAGGATTCAGTCAGATTCAAGACACAAAGTTATCTACCTAAATCAACTCGCATTCAGTTTGAAAACACATGAATGCAAACGAGGAACTGGCAGCACTCTCACATCGTAAAGTGCATTGGAATGTATCGAGGAATGTGTAGCACCCTACAGTAGCGTACCAGCCAGCGTAGATCACTGATCAGACTGCTCAGACATCAAACCCACATTCATCAAGGCGCTACAGTTAGAATCTTCGTCAGTTTCCTTTGCCTTTTTTGAAGTTCATTCCCTACTTCTTGTCTCTTTTAAGCAGGACTTGATGACAATAGCCAATCACTTGACTTTCGGATCCATTAAATTGCGTGAACGTCTCTACTAACAATAACTGATCCTGTCGAGGTCATGTAGAGTGGCTTTCCGGTGGAGTACACAGACGATGAATACATCGACATCCGTTTGGTGCTGGGTGCATTCGATAACCAAGCTGCTGCTGCTTGGGCATACACTGCATGGTACTCCCAAAGACGCAATAGCAGTAAGAATGTTTTTCGTCGTCTGGAGCAACACCTTAGGGAAACTGGTAATATTCGTCAAAAAGTAATGAACAGAGGTCATCCGAGGACTAGATACACTCCGCAAACACAGTACACGAATCTTGGAACCACACATCAATCACCTCAATGAATTACCCGTGACATTGCAGGGCATTTCCAGCCTGGCTGTTGAAGTGTTGCACAGTAAAGAACTGCATGCATCTCATTAAATGTCAACATCAGCAGCCAGGAGACTGCATTAGATGATTACAATTTTGCACCAAGTGAAAGATAACGAATATATATAAATAACGTGATATGGAATGACGAATCTTGTTTCACTCGTGAAGGCATTTTGAACCTTGACAAGTGCCATTATTGGTTGGAACACAAACTGCATGCCACTCGTGAATAGGGCTTTCAGGCGCGCTTTGGCATAAACCAGTGCACTGAACCGTGAGAGGAGTGTTTTTGGGCTCTTAGCCGCAGCTGGGCGCGTTGAATGCGCCCTTGTATCCTGTACCTTTTTGCAATATCATGCATGAGGCATCAGAAGACTTTCCACTTGGTGTTCGGCGAAGATATTGTTTCAGCATGTTGGTGCACTGCCGCACTTTGGAATGAATGTGTGGAGCTGTTTAAATGAAGTGTTTCCAGAGAAATGAATTGGTCGTGGAGGTCCAATGTTCCACCCTTCACGTTCCACAGACCTTAAACGAATAGATTTTTGGTATTTTAAACATAGCTGCGCTACAGCAACGGTTCTACGTCAAGAAATTAAAAAACAGCCGACCAGTTGCAAAGGATAAAGCAATCTTTACCTAGGTTTCAACCGATATAAATCGGTCTTCTTCAGAAGACGGCAGTTTTACATTTAATTGGAGTGAAGTGTGATAGTCATTTTTACAAACATTTACATTAAATGTAAAACTGCCGTCTTCTGAAGAAGACCGATTTATATCGGTTGAAACCTAGGTAAAGATTGCTTTATCCTTTGCAACTGGTCGGCTGTTTTTTAATTTCTTGAATAGATTTTTATTTGAGGGGCCACTAAAAAGAACAAGTTTATTGCACTCCACCCACTCATGTACACGACCTAATAGCTCGCTTTCCTGCCATTTCGGCAATGGTGGACGTAGGTGTGTTACATAGGGAGCAAAAACGTTTGGGCCACCGAGTGGCGAAGCGTAACCGCTACATAACAACACTTAAGACAAATGGTACCATACCATGCAGACTACTTTTGGTGAATAAAAACAAGTAAGCCTCAAACCAGAACCGAACCCCCGACCTCCTGCATCGTAACCCAAAACGCTATCTGCTGCACCAAATGCATAGCACTACTGCAACATCCTAAAAGAGGTAGTGACAGTACTCATGATTATGATCTACCAGATTTCCAATATTTGACGTCTGTTTACTGTCCAAAACACCGGGTGATCAAAAAGTTAGTATAAACTTGAAAACTGAATAAATCACAGAATAATGTAGATAGAGAGGTACAAATTGACACACATGCTTGGAATGACATGAGGTTTTATTAGAACCAAAAACATACAAAGTTCAAAAAATGTCCGACAGATGGCGCTTTATTTGATCAGAATAGCAATAATTAGCATAACAAAGTAAGACAAAGCAAAGATGATGTTCTTTACAGGAAATGCTCAATATGTCCACTGTCATTCCTCAGCAATGGCTGTAGTCGATGAATAATGTTGTGAACAGCATTGTAAAGCATGACCGGAGTTATGGTGAGGGATTGGCGTCGGATGTTGTCTTTCAGCATCCCTAGAGATGTTGGTCGATCACGATACACTTGCGACTTCAGGTAACCCCAAAGCCAATAATCGCACGGACTGAGGTGTGGGGACCCTGGAGGCCAAGCATGACGAAAGTGGCGGATGAGCACACGATCATCACCAAACGACTTGCTCAAGAGATCTTTCACGCATCTAGCAATATGGAGTTGAGCACCAACCTGCATAAACATCGTATGTTTCAGCAGGTGTTTATCAGCCAGGCTGGGGATGATGCGATTATGTAGGATATGGGCATACCTCTCACCCATCACGGTAGCAGTTACAAAACCAGAATCACATATTTCCTCGAAGAAAAAAGGCGCGATAACGGTGGATGTGTTTGGTTTTTTTTTGTTCTAATAAAACTCCATGTCGTTCCAAGCATGTGTGTCGATTTTTACCTCTCTATCTACATTATTCTGTGGTTTATTAAGTTTTCAAATGTATATTGACTTTTTGATCACCCATTATGTACATGATGAAATTTTGAGCGACATTTTGGTATTGCTTGTATGTGGGAAACTGCGCTGCAAAATCTGAGTGCACGAATTTTTCTTATAATATATACACTCCTGGAAATGGAAAAAAGAACACATTGACACCGGTGTGTCAGACGCACCATACTTGCTCCGGACACTGCGAGAGGGCTGTACAAGCAATGATCACACGCACGGCACAGCGGACACACCAGGAACCGCGGTGTTGGCCGTCGAATGGCGCTAGCTGCGCAGCATTTGTGCACCGCCGCCGTCAGTGTCAGCCAGTTTGCCGTGGCATACGGAGCTCCATCGCAGTCTTTAACACTGGTAGCATGCCGCGACAGCGTGGACGTGAACCGTGTCTGCAGTTGACGGACTTTGAGCGAGGGCGTATAGTGGGCATGCGGGAGGCCGGGTGGACGTACCGCCGAATTGCTCAACACGTGGGGCGTGAGGTCTCCACAGTACATCGATGTTGTCGCCAGTGGTCGGCGGAAGGTGCACGTGCCCGTCGACCTGGGACCGGACCGCAGCGACGCACGGATGCACGCCAAGACCGTAGGATCCTACGCAGTGCCGTAGGGGACCGCACCGCCACTTCCCAGCAAATTAGGGACACTGTTGCTCCTGGGGTATCGGCGAGGACCATTCGCAACCGTCTCCATGAAGCTGGGCTACGGTCCCGCACACCGTTAGGCCGTCTTCCGCTCACGCCCCAACATTGTGCAGCCCGCCTCCCGTGGTGTCGCGACAGGCGTGAATGGAGGGACGAATGGAGACGTGTCGTCTTCAGCGATGCGAGTCGCTTCTGTCTTGGTGCCAATGATGGTCGTATGCGTGTTTGGCGCCGTGCAGGTGAGCGCCACAATCAGGACTGCATACGACCGAGGCACACAGGGCCAACACCCGGCATCATGGTGTGGGGAGCGATCTCCTACACTGGCCGTACACCACTGGTGATCGTCGAGGGGACACTGAATAGTGCACGGTACATCCAAACCGTCATCGAACCCATCGTTCTACCATTCCTAGACCGGCAAGGGAACTTGCTGTTCCAACAGGACAATGCACGTCCGCATGTATCCCGTGCCACCCAACGTGCTCTAGAAGGTGTAAGTCAACTATCCTGGCCAGCAAGATCTCCGGATCTGTCCCCCATTGAGCATGTTTGGGACTGGATGAAGCGTCGTCTCACGCGGTCTGCACGTCCAGCACGAACGCTGGTCCAACTGAGGCGCCAGGTGGAAATGGCATGGCAAACCGTTCCACAGGACTACATCCAGCATCTCTACGATCGTCTCCATGGGAGAATAGCAGCCTGCATTGCTGCGAAAGGTGGATATACACTGTACTAGTGCCGACATTGTGCATGCTCTGTTGCCTGTGTCTATGTGCCTGGGGTTCTGTCAGTGTGATCATGTGATGTATCTGACCCCAGGAATGTGTCAATAAAGTTTCCCCTTCCTGGGACAATGAATTCACGGTGTTCTTATTTCAATTTCCAGGAGTATATATATATATATATATATATATATATATATATATATATATATATATATATATATATATATACAGGGCTATTACAAATGATTGAAGCGATTTCATACAGCGTGTTTCAAAAATGACCGGTGCGCCATTCTGTACGTCGTCTTTCTGCTGTAAGCGTGTGCTGTTCACAACGTGCAAGTGTGCTGTAGACAACATGGTTTATTCCTTAGAACAGAGGATTTTTCTGGTGTTGGAATTCCACCGCCTAGGACACAGTGTTGTTGCAACAAGACGAAGTTTTCAACGGAGGTTTAATGTAACCAAAGGACCGAAAAGCGATACAATAAAGGAACTGTTTGAAAAATTTCAACGGACTGGGAACGTGACGGATGAACGTGCTGGAAAGGTAGGGCGACCGCGTACGGCAACCAGAGAGGGCAACGCGCAGCTAGTGCAGCAGGTGATCCAACAGCGGCCTCGGGTTTCCGTTCGCCGTGTCGCAGCTGCGGTCCAAATGACGCCAACGCCCACGTATCGTCTCATGCGCCAGAGTTTACACCTCTATCCATACAAAATTAAACGCGGCAACCCCTCAGCGCCGCTACCATTGCTGCACGAGAGACATTCACTAACGATATAGTGCACAGGATTGATGACGGCAATATGCATGTGGGCAGCATTTGGTTTACTGACGAAGCTTATTTTTACCTGGACAGCTTCGTCAATAAACAGAACTGGCGCATATGGGGAACCGAAAAGCCCCATGTTGCAGTCCCATCGTCCCTGCATCCTCAAAAAGTACTGGTCTGGGCCGCCATTTCTTCCAAAGGAATCATTGGCCCATTTTTCACATCCGAAACGATTACTGCATCACGCTATCTGGACATTCTTCGTGAATTTGTGGCGGTACAAACTGCCTTAGACGACACTGCGAACACCTCGTGGTTTATGCAAGATGGTGCCCGGCCACATCGCACGGCCGACGTCTTTAATTTCCTGAATGAATATTTCGATGATCGTGTGATTGCTTTGGGCTATCCAAAACATACAGGAGGCGGCGTGGATTGGCCTCCCTATTCGCCAGACATGAACCCCTGTGACTTCTTTCTGTGGGGACACTTGAAAGACCAGGTGTACCGCCAGAACCCAGAAACAATTGAACAGCTGAAGCAGTACATCTCATCTGCATGTGAAGCCATTCCGCCAGACACGTTGTCAAAGGTTTCGGGTAATTTCATTCAGAGACTACGCCATATTATTGCTACGCATGGTGGATATGTGGAAAATATCGTACTATAGAGTTTCCCAGACCGCAGCGCCATCTGTTGTTGAAAATTGTAACTACTGAAATTTCGAAAGTTTGTCTGCCTGAAAATGTACTGTTGTCCCAAGCATATTGCAACAAACGGTGTATTTCTATCGCTGCTCGTTTAGTTTTTATTGCCGTTTCAAATATACCGGTCATTTTTGAAACACCCTGTAAATTCACTGTAGCTCCATTCATTGACATATGGTCATGACACATTACAGATACGTAGAAAAACTCATAAAGTTTTGTTCGGCTGAAGCCGCACTTCAGGTTTCTGTTGCCAGAGCGCTCGAGAGCGCAGTGAGACAAAATGGCGACAGGAGCCGAGAAAGCGTATGTCGTGCTTGAAATGCACTCACATCAGTCAGTCATAACAGTGCTACGACACTTCAGGACGAAGTTCAACAAAGATCCACCAACTGCTATCTCCACTCGGCGATGGTATGCGCAGTTTAAAGCTTCTGGATGTCTCTATAAGGGGAAATCAACGGGTCGGCCTGCAGTGAGCGAAGAAACGGTTGAACGCGTGCGGGCAAGTTTCACGCGTAGCCCTCGGAAGTCGACGAATAAAGCAAGCAGGGAGCTAAACGTACCACAGCCGACGGTTTGGAAAATCTCACGGAAAAGGCTAAAGCAGAAGCCTTACCATTTACAATTGCTACAAGCCCTGACACCCGATGACAAAGTCAAACGCTTTGAATTTTCGGCGCGGTTGCAACAGCTCATGGAAGAGGATGCGTTCAGTGCGAAACTTGTTTTCAGTGATGAAGCAACATTTTTTCTTAATGGTGAAGTGAAAAGACACAATGTGCGAACCTGGGCGGTAGAGAATCCTCACGCATTCGTGCAGCAAATTCGCAATTCACCAAAAGTTAACGTGTTTTGTGCAATCTCACGGTTTAAAGTTTACGGCCTTTTTTTCTTCTGCGAAAAAAACGTTACAGGACACGTGTATCTGGACATGCTGGAAAATTGGCTCATGCCACAACTGGAGACCGACAGCGCCGACTTCATCTTTCAACAGGATGGTGCTCCACCGCACTTCCATCATGATGTTCGGCATTTCTTAAACAGGAGATTGGAAAACCGATGGATCGGTCGTGGTGGAGATCATGATCAGCAATTCATGTCATGGCCTCCACGCTCTCCCAACTTAACCCCATGCAATTTCTTTCTGTGGGGTTATGTGAAAGATTAAGTGTTTAAACCTCCTCTTCCAAGAAACGTGCCAGAACTGCGAGCTCGCATCAACGATGCTTTCGAACATTGATGGGGACATGCTGCGCCAAGTGTGGGAGGAACTTGATTATCGGCTTGATGTCTGCCGAATCACTAAAGGGGGACATATCGAACATTTGTGAATGTCTAAAAAAACTTTTTGAGTTTTTGTATGTGTGTGCAAAGCATTGTGAAAATATCTCAAATAATAAAGTTATTGTAGAGCTGTGAAATCGCCTCAATCATTTGTAATAACCCTGTATATATATATATATATATATATATATATATATATATATATATATATATATATATATATATATATACATATCTGTGTGTGCGTAAATTGGTGTGTGTATATAAAACAGCATGTATGTCTTTATGAAACCCAATTTGGCATACAGACAGAAAACTTTATGCATATCAGCACTGTGGGGACAAAGCGCCAATTGGAGCAGAGATATTGGCAAACCCCTGTTTTCTCAGCCCCTACCATGTAGGCTGAACTTCACAACAGGTGTTGCATTGGTACAGTATTAGGCTGCCCAATCAACAAGCCTTGCAGGTGAGCTTATGTACACATCAGGGGGCAAGAAATGCTTTCCAGCTCCAGAAACGTAGGTTGTCTACACAACAGGCATATCGTGTTGAAATAGTATCAGCCTGCTTTATCGAGTTGTTTAGTATGGCAGGCAATTCTATCACGTTTGAAAACCTGTATTCAAACCCTTGATGTGTAGCTTGCGCTGCACAACACACATGTTGTGGGAGTAGTATTGGCCTGCTTCATCACCCTGTTGTGCATGGGTTCATATGCAGATAGGCATGGCTTGGTTGAGATGGACAGAGGTGGGGATGTATTGAGAGTGTGTGGCAAGAGTACATAGAATGAGAGGCGGGAGTTGGAGTAGATAGGCTGAGAGGGGTAGGAGGTGATACACAGAGAGTGACAGGACAGAAGGGGAAGAGAAAGAGATGCTGGAGGGGATGAATAGGGACATGGGTGTAGATCGAATGGGAGACGGGTAATGGCGGGAAAACAAGGAGAACTGGAGATAGATAACAAGAGGGACAGGAGAAGATGGATGGGGAGAGGTGAGCAGGAGGTTTGGATGGGGAAGTGGGGAACGAGAGAGTTGGGGAGAGGTTGGGTGGAGGAGGTGCAGGAGTCAAGGGCAGAAGGAGCTGCAGAAGGGCCTAGAGGAGATGGCCAGAGGTGAGAGGAAACACAAGATGGTTAGGGAGGTGGTAAGAGGAAGTGGATAAATAGATGGGTGCAGGACGACATGAAAAGAGAGAGGTGAAGGAAGAGATGGAAAGAGGGGGGAAGGAGGTGATGGAAATGGAGAGAAATCTGGACGAGAGGAGGAGACGTTTGCAAGCTACATGTCAAATTTGTACAGCAGTGAAGCCAGCCTGCACTCTCTCTCTCTCTCTCTCTCTCTCTCTCTCTCTCTGTCTCTCTCTCTAATATATAGGTATGTATCTCCATCTAAACACTTGGCTAAATTTCAACCAAATTTGACACCCAAACACAAAACTTCATCAGTATCAACGCTATGAAATTTATAACCTCACAGTGCCAATACAAGTGGAGACATGGGAAACGTGTTTCTCTCAGCACTTACTACATGAGATACCCTGCTCAACAGGTGTGATATGTGGGAACAGTATCCGCCTATTTAGTCGACCTGCATTGCAGTGCAGCCTGCATTTCAGGGGTATCAAACTCTATTTCAGTCCTATACTTAGGCCACCCAGGTGTGTTGTGGCAATATTATCAACCTACTTTACTGACTTACTTTGCCAGTAGTTAGTGAAGTTGGGTATGGCTGATGGAATTTTGTGATGGACAAAGGAGATGGACAGAGAAAATGGGTGCAATGGAGGCTGGATAGGAAGAGAGTGGGGCAGGAGTTGATGGATCAAGAGAGAGGGATGGGGCAGGATTGAATAGACAGAGTGAGGAGGCTGTGCAAAGGCGACAGAGTGAGTTGAGGATGAGAAGGTGGGATGTGTGAAAGTGGAGATGATCCAAGAGTGCAGAGGAAAATACATGTTGGACACTTATGAGAATGAAGCTGGTGATGTGTGGCTAAAGCGTAAAGCAGAGTGTACACCTTGCACAAAGCATAAAGCAGAATATGTAGCTGGGATCTACGACCAAAACCCTGGACATATTTCAATCAAATTTGGCCCAGAGACAGCCGGGCTCAAGAACATCACCATGGTTGTGTTTATTATCTGCTAACTCCAATAAGAGCGGACTTGTGAGTAAAACTGTGTTTCTCCAGCCACTGATGTATAGGTGTATAAGTATCCATACATGATAGGCAGTTTTTGAGTGTATAGTATCAGCCTGCCTTACTACCCCACTTTGAAGTGCAGCCTACACATCAGGGGTAAGAAACAGTTTCTCTACCCAATAAGGAGGCTTACCTGCACGACGGATGTGTTGTGTGGAAATAGCGTCACCCTGCTTTATTGACCTCGTTTCCAGAGGCTCCATGTGCAGATGGTTACATCAGAGCAATTAGATGAGGAAAGAGATGGACTCTGAGAGAGGGGAAGTATGAAGTGGACAGGAAGAAGAGGGAGGGAGGAGGTGATGAACAGAGAGGGGTTGGAGCGGTTGGGTGGAGAGAAGGAGGAGAATATAGACGGAGACGGGAGAATGCATATGGCACAGGTAGTATCTGCATGCCTCATAGGGGCATGGTTCACCAGGTAGGAGATGGAAAGTGAGACAAGGGAAAATGAGCTGGGCAGATAAATTGGAGAGGAGGAAATGGACAGTGAGATGGCAGCGCTGAGGAGATAGACAAAAATTTGGCGAGGTGGAGATGGACATGGGAAGGGAAAGGAGGTAATGTGGAAAGGATGGAGAGGTAATTGGTAGGTGGAAAATAATTGGGAGCAGGAGGATGTGGACAGAGGGGATGAGGATATAGATGGAGGGAGAGGGTAAGAAGATGTGGTTGGGAAAGGGGTGGAGGTGATGAACAAATAGAGGGGCGGAGAGGATGGAAAGAGAGTGGGAAGGATAGCTGCTATATAAAGCAGAAAATTCCGCTGGTGCACTCGAATTTCAAAGCGACAAATATAGTTAATTGCACCACACGGCGGCTAAATCTTCACCAACATGAACATTCGCTGTTGCTCCCAGGAATACCGCCTACAGCGAACCACCAACCAAGGGGACAACGTGAACAGATGTCACTTCGGTAATTAAATCACCACTCAATAGGTTAGGTTAGGTTAGGTTAGTTTAGGTTCACGTCCTGGTTCGGTGATCCACGAAACTTGCAGCTCTCGGAACAGCACCCACATGCTCCGACACTGCATAGAGGCTGTCAGCAGGCCCATCCGCACTGAGACTTTCTTGCTCATCCACTCCAACTGACCGACTCACTGCCAGTATGCCGACAACATTTAAAACAAGTTGTCAGTGGAAATGACACCAACTACACACATAGTTTGACAAACACTTGCACAAAGACTTGAATGACACTCAGCAGTGGCTGTGCAATCACGAAGACTAATTGGGATTCGATACACACACACAGCTAACCCATAATCGATCAGTGAGCCAGTTCATGTCCTCCAGTAGGACGACCGACCGACGATCCCCAAAGACTGTCCCCAGCTCAAGTGATGCATGGCAGCAATGGTCTTGTGAGCCATGGGCATCCTGGCCTCACTGCTCCTCAAATCCAACTGAAGTACTGCCCCTTTTCAATTCCACAACTGGCAGGTCCGAACTGCCCTCCTCGCACGTTCCAACTGACTCCACGACAGATGACAACCAGGAAGTAATAGCAGTGCAGCAATCGATAGGCGCTGCTGCTGCCGCTGATGGGCAGACAAAATAGCAACTCAGTGACAATAGAATTTGAAACTAACATAACGAGGTGGCAACACGAAAAAAAACAGGATGTAAAATTAGAGATGGTATGAGCGGAAACCACACATGGCTCAGCCACCTTAAAAGATAAATGTGTTGACAGAGCAGTTACAGTTTGTTTTATCGATTTATATTGCATGGGCTACAAGTTTGGCCAGTGATGGTTGCAGGGATTTGGCATAGATAGAAGAGGTTATGTAGAGTGAGAGGGGGTGGAGAGGAAAATGGTCATAGGGACAGGGGTATGAGGATAGACAGGTGATCCATAAGGAGACAGGCAAATAGAGGAGGGGTGATGATATGTGCAGTATGGGGGAAGATGGCAGAGAGGGGAGGAAGAGGAAAAGAATGTAGGTGTAAATTCTAGAGAGGTAGTGAGCAAGTGGAAAATCAGGATGTGGGAGGAGGTGATAGATTGAGACAGGGGAAGGAGCATATGGACACACGGAGTGGTGAGGAAGATATCATCATAGAGGGAGGGTGGAAAAGCAAAGTCAGGTGGAATATCTAGATTGTGGCAGGAGGATGAAGTTGAAAGAGAGAGGGCATGAAGAGGTGGATGCAAAGTGGGTGTGGATGGTATGTGTGTTATACACATGTGAAATGCATATACGAGTTAACCCATAGGGAAAAGGACTACCGTAAATGTAAAGCAGACTGTATATATGTGTGCTTGTATGAATGCATGTATGTCTTTGATCTTCTCCCACAACTGTGGTTGATTTTATCCAAATGTTGCCTACAAACAACAAACTTCATAAGTATCAGAACCTCTCAGGTCCAACAAGAGTGATGATATGGGCAACAACATACTTTTTTAAGTCCCTCCCATATATGCTTCGTTGCATGACATATCTGTTGTAGTGAATTGGTACTGGCATGCTTTATTGACCCTGCTTTGGAAGGTAGCCTACACATCTGGGGCAAAAAATGGCTTTCAAGCCCTTAAAATTAAACAACCTTGAACAACAGGCATATTATGTGAGAGATATTGATCTTATTTATTGACCTTTTTAGCTAAGGCCACACATGCAGATGGTCACATCTGGGGGCGGTCTGACATCCAAGTTGAGAGGATGGACAGAGTGAGATGTGTAGGTGTGGAATCTACAGTGAGAAAGGGTGGCAGGATATGATGGACAGAGAGAAAGGTGGGGTAGGGGCAGTAAGGGATGGATTGGGAGAGAGGTGGGTCAGAGAGGACACACAGTGAGAGGAGGAGGAGACATAGCTGATTTACAGGGACTGAGATAATTTAGTATGAGAGGGTGAGGAGGTGATAGAAGGAGCGATGATATAAAAAGTGAGGAGGGGGAGATGAAGGAGGCAGGTGGAAATGCAGAAGAGTATATGGGCATGGAGGGGGTAAGGAGAATATAGACAGAAGTAGGTGGAGAAGTTGAGGATAGAATGGTCAGGAGAGAATATGGAGGATATATATATATATATATATATATATATATATATATATATATATATATATATATATATCAAACATATATGTGAGTGGAGCTGTGGGGAAAAGGCTAGTATAATATACATACAGCAACATATATGAATGTAGGTCCACGATCTCCTTCCAAAGCCTTCGATAAATTTGAGGTAAATACAGCACACAAATTGGAATTTTCACAAGTATCAAAACTTTGGTGTTTATAACATACTAGCTGCAATGGGAGTGTAGAAATGGGCAAAGATCTGTCTTTCTATCCCTGGCATATGGCCTGTCCACAGCGACAGACAAGGTGTGTTGGGATAGTATTGACCTAGAATATCGTCCTGCTTTATAGGGCAGTCTACATTTTCGGGGCGATAAATGGAATTCCAGGCCCCAATGCTAAGAGTGCTTGCATAACAGGTATGTTGCATTGGAGTAGTATCACCCTTCCTTGTCATCCTGCTTTTCAAAGCAGCCTACATATCATTGGCCAAATATGGTTTTGCAGCACCTCACACACAGCCTGCCCTATATAAGAAGCATGATCTGGGAACAGTACTGGGCCTCTTTATCAAACTGTTTTGTGGAGCCCATGCATGTACATGTGCGTATCTCGGTGAAGGTAGTGATGGATAGAGGAGTGAATCGACAGAGATGGGAGGGCAGGAGTGAATGGATAGGGAGAAAGTGGAGGGGTATATTGAAAGAGAGAAGGGTTGCAGCGTGAGGAGGATGGAGTGAGAGCAGCAGGAGGTTGCATGAAGTGATTGGGGCAAGAGGAGGCCTACAGAGGGAGGGGATAGGGGAGGTGCAAAGAGAGGGGGAGGAGGCGATGAATATAGAGAGGAGGAGGATGGCATGTGCAGAGAGAAGGGAGGGATCCAGAAGAGAAATAATAAGGAAGTGATGAAAAGTAGGAGATGGACATGGAGAGTTAGATGTGGGTAAGAACAGAGGGAAGGGGAAGGAGGGGAGGAAGGACTAGTCAGTGAAAGAGGGTGGAGGAGATAGATAACGAGAAGAAAGAGTAGGAGATAAACAGATATAAGTGGGATTATAAGGTGGACAAAAATAAAGCAGAAGAATGACACAGATAAATATGCTGTGGAGGAGTTGTGAGCGATATATATGTCGAATGCAGATGTGCGCTAAGCTAGAGGGGGGGGGGGGGGGAGGAAATCTAGTAAAATACGTACTGTATACTGCATAAAGCAGCCAAATTTCGCAACTTGGCAGTAACATTCAGCAGTATCAACTCCTAACTCTAATAGAAGCGGAGTTAGGGGCAAGAAAGTATTTTCTTCAGTCCTGCCATACACACTGCCCTGCATGACAGATGTATCTGTGAATAGTATTGCCTTATTGCCCTGCTCTTCAATGCAAACTATGTATCGGGGACAAGCATAGTTTTCCAGCCCCTAGCATGTAGTTTGTCATGTGTGGCAAGTGTAGTTTGTTGGAGTAGTATTGACCTGCTTTGTCGACCTGTTTATCATGGCTGCCTGTATTCCACATGCAAGAATCGACTCCAGACCTTTCTTATACATACGTATGTCGTGGAAATAGTTTTTATGTGCTTTATGGACCTGTTTCTCAGGTCTCCCACATGGGGTTGGCATGGCTTGGGAGAAGAGTGGGCTGGATTGAGGAGGGGTGAACAGCGGAGCATGGCCAGAGAGGAGTGATAACAAGGATGAGGAGGGGTCTGACAGAGAGGCTGGGAAATAGGAGATTCGAACAGATAGGGTGGAATAGACATGGATACGAAGAGGGGGGCACAAGGAGATGGGTATAGTGAGGGGTGTCAATGGGAGAGGTGGGGTAGGATGTGATAGAGAGGAGAGGGGCAGGAGACGATGGACAGAGAGTGAGGGGGGGGTCAAAGATGAACAGTAGTAGTTTGACTGGGAGAGGGGATTAGCGACGGCCAGGGAGACAGAGGAGGAGGAGCTGGATGTAAAGAGGGGAAGAGGTAATGGGCAGATGGGGATAATGAGATGGAGAGAGGAGTGCGAAGTGCAGATGGACCGAAATAGGAGGAAAGGGGAGGTGGGGAGAGAGGGGAGAGAAGGAGATGGACAGTGCTCGAGGGGTTGTTGCCAGTTCTGGAAATAGCCATAACGTGGATCACATAAGAACAAGATGAGAGGTCCCATGTCACACAATGCTAAATCAGATATTTTCACCCTACACAAAGACTTTGTAGGGGGTCGCGAAACATTGGACACCCACTGAGTGGAATTGCAATTGCCACCTGTCAGTGACAGGGGAGCATGGTCAGAGAGGAGTGATAACGCGGATGAGCGGCGGGAGGGGTTGGACAGAGAGAACGGAAAATTCAGACAGTCTGTGAGCAATGCGAAAAGTCACAAGAGATTCAAAGAGATTCACTTGCTGAGACACTGAGAAACCAATCGAACATTAAGACAGTGAGGGGAACAGTGAGGGGACTGATCAGACAATGAGTGTGCCATCTGGAAACATGCCAACACATCACCAACAGTGTCTCTCGACTTTGAGACAGACTCCTACTTCAATTCCAGAGTTTTCTTTCATTTTGTAACGCATTCTTTTCTCTCCATGGGCAAATGCTGAGTCTTCAAGCACCAGAATGCAGAGGTACACATTCCTTGTTCAACCTTTCCCTCTAAGCATTACGATAATATCCCCTCCAAGAGACATTTAGCGTGGAATGCAGTCACCAATAATGCGAGTGCAGCAGCACCCCTTTCCAAATTACTCAATAAACTACCGGAGTAGGATTAAGACTTTCAATCACCACTTTGAAAGATGGAACCAGTAGAGTGCCAGTTAGACCGTCAGAGAGAGCGCATCGCTAGTTCCTGCTACTACTAAGGCGAGTGCTCCGTTCACTTTTTACATATTTTTACGAGCTTCAAACAGGAGGAGTCCAGTAATGGGTAGGAGCTGTGACTGTTGTGTACAGATGCGAGCTGAGCTGGCGAGCCGTCGCTCACCTGCTGTGACCTCCCCGGGTACTGCGTGCACTGAGGTTGACCCCTCACCCGTGGTCGAGTGGGAGATCATTCCAAAGTCTGGCAGGCAGCGGAAATCTTTCCGTGGGGCCGATCGTAGGGAATCCCCGGTTCGTTTGACGAACAGGTTTCGCATGTCATCTGTGGCTGACGATGTCTCTGAGCCGGATGCAGTCCTCCACCCCGTTCCAGACGAAGCTTCTCGGCCCGCAAGATCTGGGAATTCACAGAGGGTGGGTTTTCTGGTAGTTGGGAGCTCCAACGTTAGGCGCGTAATGGGGTCCCTTAGGAACATGGCTGCCAAGGAGGGGAAGGAAGCCAGTGTGCACTCCGTGTGCACACCAGGAGGAGTTATTCCGGATGTGGAAAGGCTGCTTCCAGATACCATGAAGAGTACAGGGTGCAGCCAACTGAAGGTGGTGGCTCATGTCAGTACCAATGACGTGTGTCGCTTTGGATTAGAGCAGATTCTGTCTGATTACAGGGGGCTAGTGGAAATGGTAAAAACTGCCAGTCTTGCTTCCGAAATTAAGGCGGGGCTGACCATCTGCAGCATCGTCGATAGAACAGACTGTGGTCCTTTGGTGCAGAGCCGAGCGGAGGGTCTGAATCAGAGGCTCAGGCGGTTCTGTGGCCGTGTAGGCTGCAGATTCCTTGACTTGAGCCATAGGGTGGTGGGTTTCCGGGTTCCGCTGGATAGGTCAGGAGTCCACTACACACAGGAAGCGGCTACACGGGTAGCGGGGGCTGTGTGGAAGCGATTTGGTGGTTTTTTACGTTACAGGGCCTCAGGGAACAACAGAAAGTGCGTCCGTCTAAAACAGGGCAATAAAACACAGTAATGTAGTTGTAGAAACTTGTAAATTGTTGTAGCTTTGTTGGGAAAGAAACAGAGCTCCAAGCCCTAATAGAAAGCACTGAAGCTCAAATAGTTGTAGGTACAGAGGGCTGGCTTAAGCCGGAAATAAGTTCAGCGAAATTTTTTCAAACGATCTAACGGTGTTCAGAAAGGATAGATTAAATACAGTTGGTGGTGGAGTAATTATTGCTGTCAGAGGTACTTTGCCTAGTAGCGAAATTGAAGTAGACAGTTCATGTGAAATAGTAAGGGTAGAGGTTATACCTGACAATCGGACAAAACTATTAATTGGATCGTTTTACCGACCCCCCGGCTCAGAAGACATAGTTGCTGAACAGTTCAAAGAAAACTTGAGTCTCATTTCAAATAAGTACCCCACTCATACAATTATAGTCGATGGTGACTTCAATCTACCCTCGATATGATGGAAAAATTATACGTTTAAAGCCGGCGGCAGGCATAACACATCATGCGAAATTGTACTGAATGCTTTCTCAGAAAATTATGAGTCCACTCGAAGCGTAAATGGTTGCGAAAGCATACTCGACCTTTTAGCAACAAATAATCCTGGACAAATAGTGAGTGTTATCACGAATACAGGGATTAGCGACCACAAGGCAGTTGCTGCTAGGCTCTTAACGCCTTTTTAAGAGACAGTCTTCACTCCTTCCGATCCGAACATGTAAGTGTAGAAAAGTTGTGGAATGTTTTCAAAGAGATAGTATCAATAGCAATTGAGAGATATATACCACACAAATTAATAAGTCATGGTACTGATCCCTCATGGTACACAAACGGGTCAGATAGTTGTTGCAGAAGCAACGAAAAAAGCATGCCAAATTTAAAAGAACGCAAAACCCACAAGACTGGCAAAGTTTTACAGAAGTTCGAAATATGGCGCGTACTTCAATGAGAGATGCTTTTAATAATTTCAACAACGAAATTGTGTATCGAAATCTGGCAGAAATCCCAAAGAGATTCTGGTCATACATAAAGCACACCAGTGGCAAGACACAATCAGTACCTTCACTGCGCGATAACAACGGTGAAGTCACTCATGACAGTGCGACTAAAGCAGAGTTATTAAACACGGTTTTCCGAAAGTCCTTCACCAAAGAAGACGAAGTAAATATTCCTGAATTCCAATCAAGAACAACTGCCAAGATGAGAATCATAGAAGTAGATATCCTCGTTGTAACAAAGCAGGTTAAATCGCTTAATAAAGGCAAGGCCTCCGGTCCAGATTGTATACCAGTCAGGTATGCTGATAAAATAGCTCCATATTTAGCAATTATATACAACCGCGTGCTCACAGAAAGATACGTACCTAAAGACTCGAAAATTGCCGAAGTCACACCAATACCCAAAAAGGAAAGTAGGAGTCATCGGCTGAATTACAGGCCAACATCACTAACGACCGGTTGCAGTAGGGTTTTAGAACATATACTGTATTCGAACATTATGAAGTACCTCGAAGAAAACGATTTATTGACATATAGACAGCACGGATTCAGAAAATATCTTCCTTGTGAAAGACAGCTAGCTCTTTATACTCATGAAGTAACAAGTGCTATCGACAGGGGATGTCAAATTGATCCCATATTTTTAGATTTCCAGAAGGCTTTCGACACCGTTCCTCACAAGCATCTTCTAATCAAATTGCATGCCTACGGAGTATCGCTTCAGTTGTGGGACTGGATTCGTGATTTCCTGTCAGAAATGTCACAGGTCGTAGTAATAGACGGAAAGTCATCGAGTAAAACAGAAGGAATATCCGGTGTTCCCCAAGGAAGTGTTACAGGCCCACTATTGTTGTTGTTGTTATGGTCTTCAGTCCTGAGACTAGTTTGATGCAGCTCTCCATACTACTCTATCCTAAGCAAGCTTCTTCATCTCCCAGCACCTACTGCAGCCTACATCCTTCTGAATCTGCTTAGTGTATTCATCTCTCGGTCTCCCTCTACGAATTTTACCCTCCACACTGCCCTCCAGTACTAAATTGGTGATCCCTCGATGTCTCAGAACATGTCCTACCAACCGATCCCTTCTGTTAGTCAAGTTGTGCCACAAACTCCTCTTCTCCCCAATTCTATTCAGTACCGCTTCATTAGTTATGTGATCTACCCATGTAGTCTTCAGCATTCTTCCGTAGCACCACATTCCGACAGCTTCTATTCTCTTCTTGTCTAAACTATTTACCGTCCACGTTTCACTTCCATACATGACTACACTCCATACAAATACTTTGAGAAACGTTTTCCTGACATTTAAATCTATACTCGATGTTAGTAAATTTTTCTTCTTCAGAAACGCTTTCCTTTCCATTGCCAGTCTACATTTTATATCCTCTCTATTTCGACCATCATCAGTTATTTTGCTCCCCAAATAGCAAAAGTCCTTTACTACTTTAAGTGTCTCATTTCCTAATCTAATTCCCTCAGCATCACCCGACTTAATTCGACTACATTCCATTAATCTCGTTTTGCTTTTGTTGATGTTCATCTTATACCCTCCTTTCAAGACACTGTCCATTCCGTACAAATGTTGATCCAAGTCCTTTGCTGTCTCTGACAGAATTACAATGTCATCGGCGAACCTCAAAGTTTTTATTTCTTCTCCATGGACTTTAATACCTACTCCAAACTTTTCTTTTGTATCCTTTATTGCTTGCTCAATATACAGATTGAATAACATCGGGCATAGGCTACAACCATGTCCCACTCCCTTCGCAACCACTGCTTCCCTTTCATACCCCTCGACTCTTATAACTGCCATCTGGTTTCTGTACAAATTGTAAATAGCCTTTCGCTCCCTGTATTTTACCCATGCAATCTTCAGAATTTGAAAGAGAGTATTCCAATCGTGTTGTTGTTCTGGTCTTCAGTCCTGAGACTGGTTTGATGCAGCTCTCCATGCTACCCTATCCTGTGCAAGTTTCTTCATCTCCCAGTACCTACTGCAACGTACATCCTTCTGAATCTGCTTAGTGTATTCATCTCTTGGTCTCCCCCTAGGATTTTTACCCTCCACGCTGCCCTCCAATGCTAAATTTGTGATCCCTTGATGCCTCAGAACGTGTCCTACCAACCGATCCCTTCTTCTCGTCAAGTTGTGCCACAAACTCCTCTTCTCCCCAATTCTGTTCAATACCTCCTCATTAGTTATGTGATCTACCCATCTAATCTTCAGCATTCTTCTGTAGCACCACATTTCGAAAGCTTCTATTCTCTTCTTGTCCAAACTATTTATCGCCCATGTTTCACTTCCATATATGGCTACACTCCATACAAATACTTTCAGAAACGACATCCTGACACTTAAATCTATACTCGATGTTAACAAATTTCTCTTCTTCAGAAACGCTTTCCTTGCCATTGCCAGTCTACATTTTATATTCTCTCTACTTCGACCATCATCAGTTAGTTTGCTCCCCAAATAGCAAAACTCCTTACTACTCTGTCTCATTTCCTAATCTAATTCCCTCAGCATCACCCGACTTAATTCGACTACATTCCATGATCCTCGTTTTGCTCTTGTTGATGTTCGTCTTATATTCTCCTTTCAAGACACTGTCCATTCCGTTCAACTGCTCTTCCAAGTCCTTTGCTGTCTCTGACAGAATTACAATGTCATCGGCGAACCTCAAAGTTTTTATTTCTTCTCCATGGATTTTAATACCTACTCCGAATTTTTCTTTTGTTTCCTTTACTGCTTGCTCAATATACAGATTGAATAACATCGGGGAGAGGCTACAACCCTGTCTCACTCCCTTCCCAACCACTGCTTCCCTTTCATGCCCCTCGACTCTTATAACTGCCATCTGGTTTCTGTACAAATTGTAAATAGCCTTTCGCTCCCTGTATTTTACCCCTGCCACCTTTAGAATTTGGAAGAGAGTATTCCAGTCAACGTAGTCAAAAGCTTTCTCTAAGTCTACACATGCTAGAAACGTAGGTTTGCCTTTCCTTAATCTTTCTTCTAAGATAAGTCTTAAGGTCAGTATTGCCTCACGTGTTCCAATATTTCTACGGAATCCAAACTGATCTTCCCCAAGGTCCGCTTATACCGGTTTTTCCATTCGTCTGAAAAGAATTCGTGTTAGTATTTTGCAGCTGTGACTTATTAAACTGATAGTTCGGTAATTTTCACATCTGTCAACACCTGCTTTCTTTGGGATAGGAATTATTATATTCTTCTTGAAGTCTGAGGGTATTTCACCTGTCTCATACATCTTGTTCACCAGATGGTAGAGTTTTGTCATGACTGGCTCTCCCAAGGCAGTCAGTAGTTCTAGTGGAATGTTGTCTACTCCCGGGGCCTTGTTTCGGCTCAGGTCTTTCAATGCTCTGTCAAACTCTTCACGCAGTATCGCATCTTCCATTTCATCTTCATTTACATGCTCTTCCATTTCTATAATATTGTCCTCAAGTACATCGCCCTTGTATAGACCCTCTATATACTCCTTCCATCTTTCTGCTTTCCCTTCTTTGGTTAGAACTGGGTTTCCATCTGAGCTCTTGATACTTATACAAGTGGTTCTCTTTTCTCCAAAGGTCTCTTTAATTTTCCTGTAGGCAGTATCTATCTTACCCCTAGTGAGACAAGCCTCTACATCCTTACATTTGTCCTCTAGCCATCCCTGCTTAGCCATTTTGCACTTCCTGTCGATCTCATTTTTGAGACGTTTGTATTCCTTTTTGCCTGCTTCATTTACTGCATTTTTATATTTTCTCCTTTCATCAATTAAATTCAATATCTCTCCCGTTACCCAAGGATTTCTACTAGCCCTCGTCTTTTTACCTACATGATTCTCTGCTGCCTTCACTACTTCATTCCTCAGAGCTACCCATTCTTCTTCTACTGTACTTCTTTCCCCCACTACTGTCAATTGTTCCCTTATGCTTTCCCTGAAACTCTGTACAACCTCTGGTTTAGTCAGCTTATCCAGGTCTTAAACCAAGTGTTAGCTATGAGTAAGTTATGCTCCGTGCAAAATTCTACCAGGCGGCTTCCTCTATCATTTCTTAGCCCCAATCCATATTCTCCTACTATGGCTCCTTCTCTCCCTTGTCCTGCTCTTGAATTCCAGTCACCCATGACTATTAAATTTTCGTTTCCCTTCACTACCTGAATAATTTCTTTTATCTCATCATACATTTCATCAATTTCTTCGTCATCTGCAGAGCTAGTTGGCATATAAACTTGTACTACTGTAGTAGGCGTGGGCTTTGTGTTTATCTTGGCCACAATAATACGTTCACTATTTGTTTGTAGTAGCTTACCCGCACTCCTATTTTTTTTATTCATTATTAAACCTACTCCTGCATTACTCCTATTTGATTTTGTATTTATAGCCCTGTATTCACCTGACCAAAAGTCTTGTTCCTCCTGCCACCGAACTTCACTAATTCCCACTATATCTAACTTTAACCTATCCATTTCCCTTTTTAAAATGTTCTAGCCTACCTGCCCGATTAAGGGATCTGACATTCCACGCTCCGATCCGTAGAACGCCAGTTTTCTTTCTCCTGATAACAACGTCCTCGTGAGTAGTCCCCGCCCGGAAATCCGAATGAGGGACTATTTTACCTCCGGAATATTTTACCCAAGAGGACGCCATCATCATTTAACCATACAGTAAAGCTGCATGCCCTCAGGAAAAATTACGGCTGTAGCTTCCCCTTGCTTTCAGCCGTTCGCTGTACCAGAACAGCAAGGCCGTTTTGGTTAGTGTTACAAGGCCAGGTCAGTCAATCATCCAGACTGTTGCCCCTGCAACTACTGAAAATGCTGCTGCCCCTCTTCAGGAACCACACGTTTGCCTGGCCTCTAAACAGATACCCCTCCGTTGTGGTTGCACCTACGGTACGGCTATCTGTATCGTTGTGGCACGCAAGCCTCCCCACCAACGGGAAGGTCCATGGTTCATGGACTATTGTTACTGATCTATATTAACGACATAGGAGACAATCTGAGTAGCCGTCTTAGATTGTTTGCAGATGATGCTGTCATTTACCGTCTTGTAAAGTCATCAGATGATCAAAATGGCTTGCAAAATGATTTAGGTAAGATATCTGTATGGTGAGAAAAGTGGTAATTGACTCTGAATAAAGAAAAGTGCGTAGTTATTCACATGAGTACTAAAAGAAATCAGCTAAATTTCGGCTACGCCATAAGTCACACAAATCTGTGCTGTAAATTCAACTAAATACTTAGGGATTACAGTTACCAATAACCTAAATTGGAACGAACACATAGATAATGTTGTGGGTAGAGCCAACCAAAGACTGCGATTTATTGGCAGAACACTTAGAAGGTGCAACATGTCTACCAAAGAGACTGCTGCACTACGCTTGTCCGCCCTATTCTGGAGTACTGCTGTGCGGTGTGGGATCCGCATCAGGTGGGACTGACGGATGACATCGAAAAAGTACAAAGAAGGGCCGCTCGTTTTGTATTATCGTGAAATAGGGGAGATAGTGTCACAGACATGATACGTGAATTGGAGTGGCAATAATTAAAACAAAGGCGTTTTTCGTTGCGACGGGATTTTCTCATGAAATTTCAATCACCAGTTTTCTCCTCCCATTGCGAATACATTCTGTTGGCACCCACCTACATAGGGAGAAATGATCATCACGGTAAAATAAGAGAAATCAGTGCTCGCACGGAAAAAATTAAGTGCTCGTGTTTCCCGAGTGCCGTTCGAGAGTGGAACGGCGGAGAGACGGCATGAAGGTAGTTCACTGAACCCTCTGCCAGGCACTTTATTGTGAATAGCAGAGTAATCACGTAGATGTATATGTAGATGGCGTTATGCTGCCTCGAGCCGTTGTCTAGAAGCCACATAACACAGAAGAAGAAAGCTTCTGGCTGTAAAATCACCGTGAAAAACAACAAGATGCGCAATATGTCGCCAAGAACTCGGTTCTCGAGCAACACTCTCGAGCCAAAAGTGACTCGAATGAGTAATGAGATGGTGTTGCTGTTGTGGTTGTTGTTGTTGTTGTCTTCAGTCCTGAGACTGGTTTGGTGCAGATCTCCATGCTACTCTATCCTGTGCAAGCTTCTTCATCTCCTAGTACTTACTGCAACCTACATCCTTCTGAATCTGTTTAGTGTATTCATCTCTTGGTCTCCCTCTATGATTTTTACCCTCCACGCTGCCCTCCAATGCTAAATTTGTGATCCCTTGATGCCTCAGAACATGTCCTACCAACCGGTCCCTTACTCTTGTCAAGTTGTGCCACAAACTCCTCTTCTCCCCAGTTCTATTCGATACCTCCTCATTTGTTATGTGATCTACCCATCATGGTCTGCTTCCTAATTTCCAATTATTGGGTCATTACAGTGACGGGTCAGATCAGCTCTCAGATACATATTTGAGTTAATAATACAATAAGACACGTAGAGGTCGCATGTTTTAATCCTTTAATCACTTTTAATCACTGTGACCTTGCTCGCCAAATTCATAATTCACTACGTTTGTCACTTGCATTTCCTCAATTTTATTCTTTAAATTTATTACAATACGTACTACCTGATTAACCACCCACCACTACTTTAGCTCACCCTTCTCCCACAGAACACAGGTCGCCAGTTGGACTTCAGCTGACTGTTGGCTGCTAGTGAAAGATCGTATAACAAATTATGTAACTCAATGCAGTATAAAAATCACGAGAAAATAACATTTCTTGTTACTATCTTACACAATTGACTTATTGCATTCAAAGTGTTGAAGAAAGAATTTTCACCTTTTGCAATGACTATTGGAATTATTCGCCTTGCACAATGTGTAATATAGGTCAACGTATTTTGCTGCACGTAGAATTAAGTAAGGAAGAGCCAATGAAACAACAACATAGCAGAAATAGCCGATTTGTGTTTGTGGGAAATTAGAAACCATGTACTCCTCTCCCTATCGCCAAACAATCATGGTGCACTACGCCTACTCATAGCACAATATTAAAATTCCAAGATGGTGGAAATAGCCCAGTTGTATTAATGGGAAGCTGGAAGTCCCTACCCCTTTCCTGAAGCAAAGTTTAGCGCATTGTTAAAAACGAAACAAAAAGCCAATGTTGCAGTTGTGTTAATTAGGAAATCAGAAGGGCTCCCCCTGTATCTCTAACCACTCCTATCACAGTATTAAAAATACAGGATGGTGGGAATAGATGAAGTGTGTGCTTTATACCCCTCTCCCTCCTTTTTCCAACAAATCAGGGTCTAGTAGCGAAATAATGAGAAAATATAGTGCTAGATATGTAGTAAAAGTTACATAACCTCCAATTTATAATCAAAGATATTTATTATTTCTGGCTTTAAAATGGTGTCAACTGACACAATTTATGTACTGATTAACTGTGTACTTTACATCCCTGTCTTTTTTTTCTTTCCAAACAGTCAGAGTGTAATATTAAAAAGCAAGATGTACAAGATGTACATGAAATTTACATTGCTTGAAGACACACTGCATAATATAGCGACTCTCTAAAATCTCTTTCTATCATAGCCTAGAATTTTAGTCACCATTAAAACGAAAGAGCAAATTATACTGTAGTGTCCCATCTGGGCTGTTATCCGAAGTATTCAAGCAACTGGAATTATTAATGAAAAAGTACATCATATATCCCTCTTGCCTCCTCCAATCAGAGTTTAATACTACCATTACAACGTAATTCCATCTGGCATATTCTCAGAAATATCCAAAATATATTACCAAAAATACTTGCCTAAAACACCAAGAATTTTGTCAACTATGTTTAGTTATTGACTTCCGAAAACACGTGTACAGACTGGCTCACCAGTCATATTGGTAAATTACATTTTAAGATATATATTAATCACCATGGAATATTGGAACCAGTATATAACATGCCCTTTATAAATAACAAAAACTGACATTTGCTGATAAGAACAAATAATGAATAAGGAATATGTGGCAATCGAACATGACTATTATATCAAATACTATTCCATAAACAGTGAAACTGCGAAATAAAATCAACTCCTGTTCCACATGCCGGTTGCTTATTCTCATATACGGATGGCTCAACTGTTAAAAAACGACGAAGTTCAGTCTCTGTACCACAAGTTGTTTTCACTGTTACCAACAGGCGTCTGTACACACTTGTTTTAACACACAAAAGAGCCGTGAAAGAGTCATTCTGGACATCTGTGATGTCATAATATTCTAAAATATCTACAAAATACATCAGAAACGTGAAAGTGCGATGTTAAAATCGATACTACATCGATATTCTAAAAAGTATCAGAAAATGTATTGTTGACATTGAAGCAGTATCTAAATACCTAAAGCGTAATAAGTCTCTGCCAAAAGTGCGATGTTTTATGAGTGCATTACCACAGTGTGCTTACATCAAATTTTTTTCCCCTGCGTGTCCCATCCGAATTCAGATTCCAAACTACGTGTCAGGAGGAGTAAGGGGTAGAATTAAGTTGTATCACCAGAAAAGTGTGATTTTTAACAATTATTTCCAAAAAGTTATTGGTATCTAGTTCAAGTTAAGTACAACAAAATGCTGTAAGATGCAGACTAATTACTTTACCTGGGATATCATGCCACAATATTCCGAAACTGCATCAGGAAATGTATTGTTTACATTGAAACAGTATCTAAATATGTATTCGATCTGATAACGTGTGCATCGTCATCAGCTAACGTTGTTCCTTCATCACCAGAAGGTAATGGATCATAAGAAAAAAAATCGTTGACAAGTGTTACGATCAAACGTCTGCTGCATTTTGGGGAACTATGACTGCTTAAAAAAGTGCTGTCAAGTACATCACGATCAAACACATACACAACATGATTTATTTTGGGGCAGGAAGTAATGGGGTGATCGATTTCAGGAAGAAATGAAGTGTTTTATTACGTTATATCACCAAAACTGCAGAACAATCTGGACTGTTTACAAACACACACACGAGAAATATAGCCAAAGTTGCTAACAGTGAACGATGAGACATCTCCAAAGACAGTGAAATAATTCATATCTCAAAACCAAATTAAATTATTTATCGTTTATTGCGAGATTCCTCACATCTGGCAAGCACAATGAAGCTTCACAAATTAAATCTTTCAGCATCTTCATCACTTTCTGCATTAATTATTAAAATGCACAGAGCTTGCATGCTTATTGTATCACGTGCGAGATGCCTACAAAGATTCGTGCAAAGTAAATATGGCAGCATTATATGTAAGGTTTGTCGTATATTGCAAGCGCAATAGAGCTTAAAACTGAATATTTCCGCTCAGATTTGTCTGTATCATTTATTAAAATATTCTCAGCTTTCATACTGGCGCTACGAATAGGAATACTTTTGAGTCAAGTCGATACACCTTCTGGGTAGGGTGACAAAGATTTGGGTGCAATTTGATACAGTTTAAGGGACATGTTGATACAGATTAGGGGTAAGCTCATTGGGTTTTAGGTCAAAGTTGATACACATTTGGGTAACTCTGTTACAGTTTTAGGGTTTCTTTGAGATCGTGCACAGTGATCAATTGTACATGTGCAGGGAAGGGGAAGAAGGCTGCTGCATGAGGCTGACGACGACAGTGTACAGGAGATCAGGTGTTCAGGCCGTGTGAGTGAGCATCCAGGGCAGCTGTTGAATGACAGAACAGAGAGTTAGGCAAAATAAAGGGAACATATTTCAATGCAGGCACAAAAGGGGCTAGCCTAGGGAGGAAGTTACCAGGTGTAGGCCAGTCTAGGCGGACAAACAACTAAATAAGTGGGCAACGAAAGGGATGGTGGTTCATTTTAAGTTATGTTGGCAGCTGGTCACGGGGTGCATAACCAGGGCCTCTGCCTCCACAAAAAGGCGCCTGTGTTAGTCGAGGTCTGGATCACAAGAGACCGAAGCAGCTGGGTTCTGCACTGCAGAATCCTCCCGAGTCCACACACATGACCTGCATCTCATGCACGTTATTGACTAAAACCGGTGGCGTGAATTCGCCAACAGTTTCAGCAGAGCACTCAACGTGTCTCTGGTCAGCATCTTTAATTGGACAGCACTGTCTTTGTTCTGAAAGGCAGGCAACTTGTGTCACTTAGGCATAGCGGAAGTTGCTCTGGGAGAAAACTTGTAAAGATTGGACTGGGCCTTTGAAATAAATTTTTCAAAGGAATTCCATGAAATATTCCTTGACTGGCTGTCACCCTGTACACAATGGTGGTCAGTGATCAATGATGTCGACTGATCAACGATGGTCAGTGATCAATATACATCAGCCATATGCATTAGGTGACAAGTAATAGCCATTAGATGTTGTGTTAGGCATTAGCGATTAGCATTAGGCATTAGCTGTTGTTTGCCATTAGCCATTAGGCACTAGACAAGCACTGTTAGGCACTCGGCATTAGCATTTAGTTGTTAGCTGCTAGCCATTAGGTGTTAGTTGATTTCATTAGGCATTCAGTGTCATGCATTATGCATAAGCCATTAACTGTTTAACATCTACTGTTAGGTGCTAACAGTTTAGTGTCTAGCGTTTATCATCCAGCATTTACTGTTTACCATTTGCATTTATCATTAACGTCTGGCCTGAAGGAGTATCAAATTGACACTCAAACTTCATATTGCCCCAAAACAGCACCAACTTGATCCAGAAACGTGTCAACTTGTCCCAAAACTGTATCAACTTGGCCCAATGTGCATCTAGTCCCTCCCCCCCTCCCCCCAAAACTATGTCAACATCTCCCAAAAGTGTACAAACTCGCCCCTTAGAAGAGTATGAACTTTCGTCTCAAAGAACATCAACTTGCCCTAAAAGTATATCAAACTACCTCTAAAACAGTATCTAGTTGGCACAGAATTGTACCCAATTTCCCCAAAAACTGCATGAACTTGCCCTAAATGAGTATTTATGCCTCAGTTCTAAACTTAGCAAGCTCCTATAGAATTAATTTCCAGATTTCCATACGTTCTTTAACCTAGTTCCACAAACCTCTAGCGTACTACATGAGCTGTAAGTATTTTAATAAATAATATAGACAATTTAGATGTGGAAGCATTTTATCCTTCTAGTGAGTGAGAAATCTGAGATAAAACGGAATTTTACTTTTCTAAAATTTTAGTAAAGGTCTTGCATGTATTACGATAAGCATGCAACCTGTTTGCGTTTTTAATAAGTAACAAAAATAATTTAGATGCAGAAATATTTGATTTGATGCGTCATTTTACTTGTAAAGTGTGGGAAATCCTTCATAAACTACAGCTTCATTTTTGTTCATTTTTCGAAGAGGTCTTGCATGTATTACGGTAAGCATGGGAGCTGTCTGCATTTCAATGAGTAATATAGATAATGTAGATACAGAAATATTTGATTTAAAGCTTCAATGAGGATGGAAAGTGTGTGAAACTTTACATATTATCAGACTTTATTTTTGATCGAATTGTCGTGGAGGTGTTGTATGTTATTATAAGAATGCAAGATGTGAGTATTTTACTGGGTTACACGGACAGTTTAGAAAGGCAAAACATTTGATTTATAGGTCTGTAGGCTCGTAACTGTGCTGCACATATGGTTCCCATAAACCGTGAGTATTTTAATAAATAATGTAGATAATTTTGATGCAGAGATGTTCAGTGCGAAGCTTCACAGCACGTGCAATATGTGACAAATCTCAAATATGCTGGTAAAATATTTATTTTGCAAAATTTTTGTGGTTGTCTTGAATATGCAATGATGGGCATGCAAGCTGTGAATATGTTAATACACTACTGGCCATTAAAATTGCTACACCAAGAAGAAATGCAGATGATAAACGGGTATTCATTGGATAAATATATTATACTACAAATAACATGTGATTACATTTTCAGCAATTTGGGTGCATAGATACTGAGAAATCTGTACTCAGAACAACCACCTCTGGCCTTAATAACGGCTTTGATACCCCTGGGCATTGAGTCAAACAGTGCTTGGATGGCGTGTACAGGTACAGCTGCCCATGCAGCGTCAACACGTTACCACAGTTCATCAAGAGTACTGACTAGCGTATTTTGACGAACCAGTTGCCCTTGCAGCGTCAACACGATACCACAGTTCATCAAGAGTACTGACTGGCGTATTGTGACGAGCCAGTTGCTCGGCCACCATTGACCAGACGTTTCCAATTGGTGAGAGATCTGGAGAATGTGCTGGCCAGGGCAGCAGTCGAACATTTTCTGTATCCAGAAAGGCCCGTACAGGACCTGCAACATGCGGTCGTGCATTAACCTGCTGAAATGTAGGGGTTCGCAGGGATCGAACGAAGGGTAGAGCCACGGATCGTAACACATCTGAAATGTAACGTTCACTGTTCAGAGGGCCGTCAATGCGAACAAGAGGTCACCGAGACGTGTAACCAGTGGCACCCCATACCATCACGCGGGTGATACGCCAGTATGGCGATGACGAATACACGCTTCCAATGTGCGTTCACCGCGATGTCGCCAACCACGGATGCGACCATCATGATACTGTAAACAGAACCTGGATTCATCCGAAAAAATGACGTTTCGCCATTCGTGTACCCAGGTTCGTCGTTGAGTACACCATCGCAGGCGCTCCTGTCTGTGATGCAGCGTCAAGGGTAACCGCGGCCATGGTCTCCGAGCTGATAGTCCATGCTGCTGTAAACGTCGTCGAACTGTTCCTGCAGATGGTTGTTGTCTTTCAAACGTCCCCATCTGTTGACTCAGGGATCGAGACGTGGCTGCACGATCCGTTACAGCCATGCAGATAAGATGCCTGTCATCTCGACTGGTAGTGATAAGAGGCCGTTGGGATCCAGCACGGCGTTCCGTATTACCCTCCTGAACCCACTGATTCCATGTTCTGCTAACAGTCATTGGATCTCGACCAACACGAGCAGCAATGTCGCGATACGATAAACCGTAATTGCGATAGGCTACAATCCGACCTTTATCAAAGTCGGAAACGTGGTGGTACGCATTCCGCCTCCTTACACGAGGCATCACAACTTTTCACCAGGCAACGCAGGTCAACTGCTGTTTGTGTATGAGAAATCGGTTGGAAACTTTCCTCATGTCAGCACGTTGTAGGTGTCGCCACCGGCGCCAACGTTGTGTGAATGATCTGAAAAGCTAATAATTTGCATATCAAAGCATGTTCTTCCTGTCGGTTAAATTTCGCGTCTGTAGCACGTCATCTTCGTGGTGTAGCAATTTTAATGGCCATTAGTGTAGATATACTGCGAGTGCTGAAGATGCTGAAATATATTGTTTTTGAAGCTTATTTGTGCTTGCAAAATATGAGAAATCTGACAAAAATTGAATAATTTCTTTTAGTTTCGCAATATCAATTCTGACATTGCCTTTTGAGACATCACATCTCTCACTGTTACAGTCTTTGGTCGCCTGCCACGTGTGTGTATATTTATAAAGAAACCATGACATTCTGCAGTTTAAATGATATAACATGATTAAACAATTTATTTCTTTCTAGAATCGAACACCTTATTCCTTCCTTCCTTATAATAAATCGAGTTTGGTAATGTGTTTGGCTCAAAAATGGTTCAAATGGCTCTGAGCACTATGGGTCTCAACTTATGAGGTCATCAGTCCCCTAGAACTTAGAACTAGTTGAACGTAACTAACCTAAGGACATCACACACATCCATGCCCGAGGGAGGATTCGAACCTGCGACCGTAGCGGTCGCGCGGTTCCAGACTGCAGCGCCTAGAATCGCTCGGCCAACCCGGCCGGTGGTAATGTGTTTGTTCGTACTTTTATTAGATGCAGGTGTACTGGGTTACAAGTTTTTTAAAAAGCCATGGTTTCAAAAAAGGCATCAGAAGTTTCTCAGTGTGGCTTTTCATCGTTTGCGTTTTATTTTTATGGAGCATTATTTTCTGGAAATGGAAAAACAACGTTATTTGATGACAATACGCACATTATCAGGTTGAATACATTGTATATATCCGAACTTGTGCGGAACAGTGTCTGTGCGCCGAACCGTTTGGAACCGAGCAGCACAACATGTGCAGTAGGCACTCCACGCCGCTTGCTCTGAACGGCACGTCACAGTTCAGCTCCCGCATTTCTCACAGTAACGGTCAGCGTTCACTGTGTCACCTCTGTGCAGGAAGTCAATGAACAGAGTGCCCTTCCTGTCCCCAGAACACCTTGCACACTACTTTCTGCACCCACAGAGCCTGTTTGAATTTCGTCTTGACGAGGGCTCCACTGTGAGGCCAGTGGATTGCCTGCTGCTTGTTTTCCGGCGTCAAGTGAGAAATCCACGTCTCGTCGCCTGCTACGAAGCTGTCGAGGAACTCGTCGCCACCATCTCGATACCACTGCAGAAAGGTCAGTGCTGATCCGAAGCGCTTCGTTTCGTACTCGAGTGTCAGGTTTTTCGGTACGAACCTGGCACACAACTAACTGAACAGCAGGTGCTTAGCGTCAGTTTCGCGCATCGAGGATCGCGATATGTGCGGAAACTGGCTGCCGAGCTCCGTGATCTCGAAGCGACGGTTCACCAGGGTGCGCTGCCGCACCATCTCATCCAAATGGCGAGGGACGGTCACCCTGTGCGCGCCCCATCGTGGACACTTTGATGACCTTTCGGAGAGAAGCCTACACCAGCGACGCACCATCAGCTCATGATGTTCTGCCCGTAGACCTGACAAAGCTGACGATGAATTTCGATGGGCGTTAACTTTTGTGCGTTAAGGAACATTGTCACTGACCGAACCTCGAAGACGGCGGGAGAGAGAGCAAAAGACGCCATTTCGTAGCACTGTTGGCGCTGTGCTGGCATCAGATCGTACTTGTCCAGGCGGCATTTGACTGTCACGTCATAGATCTGTGGAGCATGTGCAATTGTTCCAGCTGAACGCACTATGTGATCAAAAGTGTCCGGACACCTCCAGAAACATACGTTTTTCATATTAGGTGCATTGTGCTGCCGCCTACTACCAGGTAGTCCATACCAGCGACCTCAGTAGTCCTTAGTCATAGTGAGAGAGCGGAATGGGGCGCTCTGCAGAACTCACGGACTTCGAACGTGGTCAGGTGATTGGTTGTCACTTGTGTCATACGTCTGTACGCGAGATTTCCACACTCCTAAACATCCCTAAGTCCACTGTTTACGATGTGATAGTGAAGTGGAAACGTGAAGGGACACGTACAGCACAAAAACGTACACGCTGACCTCGTGGTCGAGCGGCTGCTCATAAGCCACACATCACGCCGGTAAATGCCAGACAACGCCTCGCTTGGTGTAAGGAGCGTAAACATTGGACGATTGAACAGTGGAAAAACGTTGTGTGGAGTGACGAATCATGGCACTCAATGTGGCGATCCGATGGCAGGGTGTCGGTATGGCGAATTCCCGGTGAACGTCATCTGCCAGCGTGTGTAGTGCCATTAGTAAAATTCGGAGGCTGTGGTGTTATGGTGTGGGACTGTTTTTCATGGAGGTGGCTTGCACCCCTTGTTGTTTTGCCTGGCACTATCACAGCACAGGCCTACATTGATGTTTCTAGCACCTTCTTGCTTCCCACTGTTGAATAGTAATTCGGGGATGGCGACTGCATCCTTCAACACGATCGAGCAGCTATTCAGAATGCACGGCCTGTGGCGGAGTGGTTGCACAACAATGACATCCATGTAATGGACTGGCCTGCACAGAGAGCTGAACTGAATCTTCTAGAAAACCTTTGGGGTGTTTTGGAAGGCCGACTTCGTGCCAGGCCTCACCGAACGACGTCGGTACCTCTGCTCACTGGAGCACTCCGTGAAGAATGGGCTGCCATTCCCCAAGAAACCTTCCAGCACCTGATCCAATGTATGCCTGAGAGAGTGGTAGCTGTCATCAAGGATAAGGGTGGGCCAACATCATATTTAATTCCAGCATTACCAACTGATGGCGCCACGAACTTGTAAGTCATTTTCAGCCTGGTGTCTGGATACTTTTGATCACATAGTGCACGTGTACATTGAAGGAAACAACATAAGAAAACTTACTTTCTGGATACGCATCCCAGATACGGTTGCAACGTAAACTGCTAATACATTTTTAGAATTTTGTGATATCATAGCTGAGGTGAAGTAAATAATGTCACCCTTACGACGTTTTCCTTGTACTTAAGTTCAGCTTGATGCCAATAATTTTGGGTACCAGTTGCTAACGATTGTACTTTTCTAGTAATACTTTGTCTTCATTCTCCTCTTCTCTACCTGACTCATACTTAAGTTCACAATCATGAAAGGCATCTTTGGAAAATAATTCTGATGTAAAGATAACACATCACACTGTTGGCACAGACTGAATACCCTTTAGGCATTTAGATACCGCTGAAACATAATGAATACACTTTAGGCATTTTGAAACTGCTGCAACATAAACATTACATTTTCTGACGCATTTAAGAATATTGTGAAGTCACAGATGAGGTAAAGTAATTAATTTCATACCAAAAACATCGATGCAAACATACCACATTTGTATTACCGACGAATTTTTCAAACATTTTGGAAATTTGTGAAATCATATATGTGCAGGAAAATTAATTTAAGACTCTGTTATGTCTTAAAAGGTGTGTGATCCATACATATAACCAATCTTTACGGACTCCAGACAGGTGTGACCTGTGCCTCTTTCCAGGTAAGGGCGTGGTTCTTTGTTCGGCGGATCTACGACAGATTATAATCAGAAGAGAGGCCACAATTGATCACTGTGCATGAGTTATCTCAAATAAACCCTAAAAATGTAAGAACACCTACGGTTCAGAGAGCAAACGTCTGTCGCTTTTTAACAGTGGACCATCTGCTTGTGACAGTCTGTAATTGGGATGTGAAACAAGAGGTGATTTCATGGCGCAATTTCAGTGTTTACAGAATACTATTGGAGGTAAAACCCATGTTCGACAACCACATATTCTTTAGTCATTACTTGTATTTTGCGTCGTATATGTCTGGTCGTCCCTACCAAAAAGTCTCAATGCACTCATCAATTTCACTTGATGTCGCATATGATCTCATTTTTAACAATAAGCGTAGGTGTGGTAGTGAGTCAAATGATTTTCGGAAATCATGAAACACAGCATCCATCTGATTGCCTTGATCCAAAGCTTTTAGTATGCCATGTGAGAAAACTTCGAGTTGGGTTTCACATGATCGATGTTTCAAAAATCCATGCTGTTTGACATTGAGGTGGTCATTCTGTTCAAGATACCTCATTGTGTCTGACCTCAGAATATATTTTAGGATTCTACAAGAAACGGATGTCAATGAATTTGGATGGTAGTTTTTTTGATCACTTCTACTACCCTCCTTGTAAACAGGTGTGACCTGTGCCTCTTTCCAGGTAAGGTCATGGTTCTTTGTTCGGCGGATCTACGACAGATTATAATCAGAAGAGAGGCCAGAATTTCTTTGGATTCTGCGAAAGATAACTTGACAATGTTATGCTACGATAGTCACTGTAGACATCACACATTGCCCTCTTGACAGCCAAATGAATTTCAGTGGGCATCTCTCAATCTACACCCATACGCTTTGTTTTGCACCAATTATGCAGTGATTTCTGTTTCTTTACAATTTTCTTTACAGTGAGTGTATTCCACAAAGGATCACTCCCAGTACGTACTGTTCTACTGGGTACTTATCTATCCAGAACATGGTCAACCATTCTGTTAAACTTTAGCCATAGTTCCTCTACATGTTCCTGTCCTGTGCTGAAAGTTTCTAGTTCCTCATGGAGATGTGACACCACCGATTTTTTTATCTACTTTACTGACCGTAGTTCCTCTACATGTTCCTGTCCTGTGCTGAAAGTTTCTAGTTCCTCATGGAAATGTGACACTACCGATTTTTTTATCTACTTTACTGAACGTATGTACCTTTCTGCGTATTTTAGCTGTCATTTGTACTTAGGTAATTATTGTTGCCACAACCGTTTCATGGTTACTGATACCAGTTTCGATGTGAACATGCTCAAAGAGGTCACGTCTATTTGTTGCCATTAATTCCAATATTTCCTTCGTGAATGGGGCTCCTAACTATCTGTTCTATGTAGATTCCAGAGAAGGCATTTAGTGATGTTTGACAGGATAGGCATTTAGTGATGTTTGACAGTATGTCTTATCACGCTCACAACTAACAAAACTGTAATTTTCCAATTTAATTGTTGGATGATCAAAGTCTCTGCCACTGATTACAGTGTGATTGTGGAACTTAGGTACAACTGAACTGAGGTTTTCTTTAAAGTTTTCGGCTACATCAGTAGATACGTGTGGTGGGCGATAGAAGGATCCAATTATAACTTTATGCCCATACTTGATACTGAGTCTTGCCCAAATAATCGCACATGCAGCTTCAATTTTTACCTCAGTGGATATGAGTTTCTTGTCTACTACGACAAATACACCACCTCCATTTCTCATTTACCTATACTTTCGATATACACTTAAATATATCGCAAAAATGTCACTGCTATCAATTTTGGGTTTCAACCAGCTTTCTGTACCTAGTATTATGTGAGCCTTACTGCTTTTCATGAACGTTTGAAACCGTGGCACTTTGTTGCTAATGCTTCGACAGTTTACCATTAGGATTTTAATACTCTCACATGTGGAAGGCCTTTCTTTCGATCCTACACCGATAGTTATGGGTTTCCTACAGCTGTCGTTATCTGGATTGGATGGAGAGTCGCCTAATCTAAAAAATGTTGGTGTGCACCACATATATAGCCAGCTACCTGAGAAGCAGCCCCTGATTTGTAATTCATACCGAACCCATTTAGGGGGACCCTACAGTTCTGAACCCTATGTAGCATGTCCAGGAAGTGGCAACCTAGTTTTTCACAGAACTTTCAAAGTCCCTGGTTCAGTCATTCCGCTGTATTCACTACCAAATGGCCATGATCAGTTCTGGAGACAATGCTGCAAATTGTGAGCTTCTTTGAAAGCCCCTGTGCAAGACTGATCTTCTCGACCTTCTCTGCCAGTTCCTGGAATGACCTAAGAATTACCTCAGAGCACAGACGACAGGCATCATTTGTTGTGCCATAATCTGCAGTTGGTTGCACCCTACTCCCTCAATGGCCGCTGGGATTGTCTCTTCTACATGTTCACAGGCATACACACTGAGTGTACCTTGTGTCGTTTGCTGTCCCTTGTTGCCATCATTCGCTGTGTGTTCCAGATGCCGACTGTTAATAGACCCTATCCTTTTGCTTTAGCCTCCTCCTGACGCTGGACAAAACAGCTTTCCCCCAAACAGATGAAGCTAGTCTCACTGGCTCAGTTCAGTTTCAGTGAAAGGCACTATGATTCGTTGGAGATTTGGAAGGATTGCACCTTCCCACTGATAGCGGTGATGTCACTGTTGATATCAATAGTTCAAGATCATCGATGATACCATGCATGACTTTCAAATAAGGCCAAAAACTGATTTACAAGTCATTGGGCGTCTGTAGAGTTTCTGACTGTGTCAGAATGACTATATTTACACTACCCCTGTATCTGGTTGGTTGGTTGGTTTAAGGAGGGGGGGGGGGGAAACCAAACTCCTTGGTCATCAGCCCCCTGTAGCTGGAATGGGTGGACCTTGCACAAGATGTGTGATAGTTGGGTATAACATGGGCAAACAACGTGAAATCAACGCATTTGGTTCACAGTCGTTTCCAGGGTGGCTCAAGGCGATGCACACATTAACTTTGTCATTCAGGCATTGGGATTATGTCATGCCGCCTTGTCTGGTGTATGCTGTGAGGGCCTAGGTATGATGGAAAATGGCTCCGTCAGGATCATCAATTGCAGCCAGTAACTCACTTATGACTGTGCTTGGCGTCAACCATTGCAGACTGGAACAGCTGCGACACAGTACAGGAAGCCACTCGTGAAAACAGAGCTATACAGCTCCAGGTAGTGAACAGCTTTGCAATTCATATCAGCTCCTTGCTGTGGTACAGAAGGTATCATTCCCATATTCGAATTTACGTCCAGTTTATAAGTACAGATGATGTGGGGGGAGGGCAAAAGAACACCATCAGTGGATTTCAAAGGCATAGTATTAGGCCACTTGGACTTGTGTGACACAGCATCTGGTGGTGCAGTCCAGTGGCAGCATTATCATGGAAACCATATGAGATGCTTCCTTCTGTTTATCAACTGGGCACTATGAAGGATTGGAAGGGGACATATTATCGTGTGGTTGCTCTCTCCTTGGAGGAAGTAGAGATCTTTCCTTGGTTTCACACGGTCACTCATCAGAGAAATATTAAAAAACCTATTGTATTCTCATGACAGTTCACTGCTTGTGGAATGGTCTGAGTTATATGATGACATACACCCAATCTAAAACGCTTAGGTTTAGATGAAACTTGCAGTGCATTATTACAGGAACTTCCTTTACACACTGGATGATTTCAGGAGAGACATTCAGGAGTGGGACAGGTTTCAACAGCAACTCCTCGACAACACTGTGGACATGTCCCAATGCACAACGTGCGGCAACACATTGTTGAATGTAACCTAGCAGTGAACATGATTTCACAGATACACAAAAATGTGTATATCTTTAGATTCGTCCAAGATTTACAGTGTTCAGATATGCAACCATGTCAGGTGCTACATTTATTCTAATGTCATCTGGTATTTACTCATTGTTGAACAATAAGATAATTTCTATGAAAGATCATAAAAATAACGTGAATAAACAAAGAACTGAAAGAAAAGCAACTATGTATTATATTACACCGTGCCGTTTCATTAATGTGACCACTTGTCAAAATACTTACTAACCACCTTTTACAGTGTGGACGACTGTGAGGCATGCAGGAAGACAGTCAATGAAGTTCTGGACAGCACTGACAGCGATGTGGAGCTATGCCAACTCTAGTGCTGTGGCCAGTTGCGTGATGTTTCTCAGTTGGGGATCCATTGTGCCAACAGTCCAATGTGTTACCACAGTTCCTCTTTGAGTTTCATATACAAGGAGCCTGCCTGCTAAGGGATACAGTAAACGCACTCTGCTGCTCTTTCAACCATGCACATACACTGCGAACTGTGTGACTTGTTGCATTGCCCTGCTGGTAGATGCAATCGTGTTGAGGAAAAAGGAACTGCATGGAGGGGTGGACGTAGCTCCCAAGGATAGAAGCATACTTGTGTTGATCTACCGTGACTTCCAGAATGGCGAGATCACCCATTTAATGCCACAAAAAACGCTCCTGAGACCATTACGCTCTGTTCTCTGGCCCAGACCTTTCTGCTGATTGTTGCACGGTGTTTACCTTCAGACGTTTCACACTGTACAGCCAAACAGCCATCTGCCTGATGGAATATAGAACGAGTTTCATCTGGAAAGGGAACCTGTCGCCACTCGGACGTCCAGTTGCAGTATTGGCACGCAAATTCGAGCCTTTGTCGCCAATGGACAGCAGTCTTCATGCGTGCATGAACCAGCTGTCTGCTGCAGAGGCCCATATGCAGCAACGTTCGCTGAACGGCCATTGAGGGGATCCTGTTGGTAGCTCTTTGCCTAATCTGGGTGGCCAGTTGCTCAACACATGCTCATCTATTTCCCCATACACATCCCTGCAGTCGTCGTTCATATATGGTCCATGGTGCACACCAGGTGCCTTATCACCAGTTTTGGACAGCGCCATTATGCCATGCATGTTGTGTATTAACAATGGCTGCATGTGGACGTTTAACAAACTTAGCCATTCCTGAAATGCTTCCACCCTTGTCCCAAAAAGCAGTGAGGATGTCAGACAAATCGCTCCATTTCCACATTATGACATCGGCACTGGTTGTCAGGCAAATCGCTTCACTTCCGCATTATAACATTTGCACTGTTTCCACATCCCCCTGCCCCCCCCCCCCCCCTCCCACCAATACCCTTTATGTGCCCTGCACTGCTAATGCTGCGACCTGCCATCTGTGATTGGTTATTGTACTGACGCTGAACATAGGTGGTGGTCACATTGATGTGACTTGACTGTGTAAAAACAAACTATAAGATTTTAGAATGCACATATTGATTTGCAAGACTGCCATACACGGCATTCACTCAGTCCCTCACCGTCTCTCTCTCTCTATCTCTCTGTCTATCAATTTATCTATGTATATATCTGTATGTCTGTCGCTCTCACTATGAAGCAAGAGCGCTACCGTGCTTTTTCGCTACTCACTGCTGAGGGGAGCGCTCTTGGGCAGGAATATAACAGCCACGTTGTGGCCGTAATAGCCCTCCGTGTCGTAGTCCGGGTGGGCCACCACCCAATGCGCGACCACGATCCAGGATGTGCTCTCGTTCCTATCCCGACGAATGCTTCCCAGTCGAATGGTAAACTTCTTCCACCTGCAAGAATAAATCTATTTTCAATTGTAAAGCAAATAAGCGATGCAAATAATTTTTTTGTATAGCTGATGGTAACCAAAGCCACGGACATTACACAGCAGGAGAAAACACAACTACTCTCTATAAAGCTGTACTAGATGTCTCTTCTTATGTCTAAAAACATTCACAAACAAAATACAATATCAACAAAGTTAATTTAACAATGTTATTCTGAGTTTATTAACACAATAAGTTACTTGTGTAATCAGTTATTTATCTGTGGAATATTTCTGAAAACTCGAAAAAAAGTGATTCCAGTTTCGACAGTCACAGGCAGATTTGGCACTGCACATGGTCTGTATGACGGTATGACATGCACACTCTCATTTGACAAACCATTATGTGAGTGGACAGTACGACTATCGAGAAGAGAATCCGTGCACTTTAAGTGAAACTGTCTTATGTGAACAGCACCAATTACTGTGCTACATTGAGAGGGTATGACTGAAATATCAGAGGAGGCGTCAAATGTCTTTAAATGTTTTGAAGAAGACGACAGCGAAATTCGAAAACACGGGTGAACTTGGTATGGCTTCTGAAAGATGAAGGTGTCATATCCCGGTGAAGTTACCGACGAGATTGCGGTTGCTGTAACTGAACGTACAGGATGTACTCCGGCTAGTGTTAGTGCCTGTGCTACGTCACGAGAATTGTCCACCCCATAGTCAACAGTATGGAAAGTTTTGCAGTCTCTTCTATATTAGTACTCCTACAAGATACATACTTTAACTGGAACCTCACGATCTGTAGCAACTTTCTGAACTGGCTGTTTGATTTCTGACATTGAACGAAGTTAATGACATGTGGTCAGGAAATATTTTATGGAATGGCGAGGCAGATTTTACACTGCAGGATACAGTGAATACACAGGACAGCCGTATTCTGGGTACCGTTAAACTGGGTGTTGTGCATGAGTAGCCATTGCACTTGCCATATGTGACTGTATGGCATGGATTCACAAGCAGCTTTACCCTCGGTCCACTCTTCTTTGAAGAGATTACACCAAGGGGGCCTGTCAGGTGAACAACGACGTCTCAATATTCTGGAAACCTACTTGTGCAGCATCGCATTCAAGCTTTGAAACAGCACAACTGTGTGGATATCCTGTTTTCATGCGAAAACACTGAGCGAGGTGGTACAGTAAGCTGGCACACCTGACTCGCATTCGGGAGGACGACGGTTCTAACCCGCGTCCAGCCATCCTGATTTAGGTTTTCCAAGATTTCCCTAAATCGTTTCAGGCAAATGCTGGGATGGTTCCTCTGAAACGGCATGACCCACTTCCTTCCCCTTCCTTCCTTAATTCGATGTGACCGATGACCTCGCTGTCTGACCCCCTCCCCTTCCCCCCCCCCCCCCCTCCCCAAATCAACCAACCAACCATGCAAGATGGGGCAACACCTCATTTCGCTCACCAGTGAAATATCTGCTTAATGTGACCTTCAAAAAATCGTGTTATCTCCAGAAGTTTTCCAAATGCATGGTCTGCAAGATCACGTGATCTGAATCCGTGAGACTTTTGACTCCGAAGATATCTAAAAGGTAGTGTTTGCCTGGGACAGGTTCAGTGTCTGTCTGATCTGAAGGCCATTACACAGAGACACGTTACTCAGCATCCAACAGAACTGCTGCGAGCAACTGTCGATCATGTTGTTTTACGGATCCAGTATCTCGCTGTCGTTTCTGGTCCTTGAACAAATTTTGTTAGTGTTGGTTAAAAATAATATCAGCATTAGGCCTTCCTCGCTTTTTGAAGTTTTCTGCCCTCGTCCCATTCCTAATACAGGGTGAGTCAGTAATAACTTCGAAGTATGATAGGAGTTGAGACCTATGTGGGGCAAAAGCTGCATTGGACATTGGGGGCCATAATATGACGCTGGTTTTTCGTTGCTAGGTGGGGTCGCGTCCGAGATATGAAGGCACACTTTTTTTTTTTTTTTTTTTTTTTTTTTTAAATGCGATGCTATAGTTTGGTACTTACTTTCTGATAGCGGCTATCGAGACGAATCCAATGATGTCCAACAGTAAGGCCTTTGAAGGTCAACGAAGGTCAAAAATGTGGCATAAACGTCCATTTAACAGAAGGAGTTCGAAGTGATGACCATTGGTATCAATGCAGTGCTGCAACCTTCTTATCATGAATTGAGTGGTATTCCTTATCACTTTGGCACTTAGTGAAGCACATGCTCTGACAATTCTCTCTCGTATATCGTGCAAATAGTAAATATTCGACGAATATGGCGTATCCATCTAACGTGCCATTGACATGTAAACAGTATTCCACAGTTTTGGAATACAACACTAATAGGAACGGTAAGACTAGTATCGTCGAATCAAGCGAATGTAAATGATGTATTCCTTCGAAGAACAAGTCGATATGCTTCTCATTTATGGCGAATACCAAAGAAATTCAGTGCGAGCTAGAGACTTAAAAGCTGAAAGATATCCTCAACGTACTCACTCTACACGTCGTACATTTAAATATGTGTGTGATAAATTGAGAACAAGTGGATCTTTAACCCATCCGGCAAAGGAAAGTTACTAACGAGGAAACGGAAACTGATACTGTTGCCACTGTGATTCGAGATCCTTATGTTAGTCTGAGTCAAATTGAAAGGGAAACTGGCTTGAGTGAGAGTGTGCTGTTCGTTCTCTGCATCGCCATAAATATCATCCTTACCATATCAGTCTCCACCAAGAATTAACTGGTACGGACTGTGTGTGTCGCACTGAATTCTGCCAATGTGCTCAACTTCAGCTTCACAGGGATGACACATTTATTAATCTGATTTTATTTACTAACGAGGCTACATTCACGAACTATGGATATGTTAATTTGTATAACACGCGTTACTGGACAACTGAAAATCCATAAAGGATGCGGAAGGTTGCAGACCAGGAACCGTGGTCGGTGAATATATGGTGTGGGATTCTGGCGGACAGAATTATAGGCCCTATTTCATCCAAGGAAATCTTAATTGTAGGAAGTATACCGCATTCCTGGAAGAAACATTAGGTCTATTATTGGAAGAAGTACCTTTAGGAACAAGGAAGGGAATGTGGTATCAGCGTGATGGATGTCCGGCACATTTTTCGCTGATGACTAGAAATGAGTTGCAGAGGCAATTCCCAAATCGTTGGATTGAACGCGGAGGAGATGTTTCGTGGTCGGCTCATTCGCCAGATTTTTTCTTGTCGGGATTCGTAAAAGACATTGTTTGGAAAGACATTCTAACTACACCTGAAGATATGAGTGACAGAATTGTCAGAGCATGTTCTTTGATAACTGCCGATGAGTTAAGGAATATCGCTCAATCCATGATAAGAAGATTGCAGCACCGCTTTGATACCTTCTGTAAACAGACGTTCATGCCACCTTTGTGATCTTCGTTGACCTTCAAAGACCTTACTGTTGGACATTATTGGGTTCGTCTCGATAGCCACTATCAGAAAATAAGTACCAAACTGTAGCAGCCCATTAAAAAAAAAAGTGACCTTCATATCTCTGACGCGACGCTACCTAGCAACAAAAAACCAACGTTACATTATGGCCCTCGTTGTCCCACGTAACTTTTGTCCCACAAGCTTTGTAGCTCCTATCATACTTTCGGAGTTATTCTTGGTGGCAATAGTTAGTGACACATTTCAATAAGTTTTTCATAAATTCACAGGGCCTGATTATAAATGGTGGCCGAAACTGGAACTACACTCCTGGAAATGGAAAAAAGAACACATTGACACCAGTGTGTCAGACCCACCATACTTGCTCCGGACACTGCGAGAGGGCTGTACAAGCATTGATCACACGCACGGCACAGCGGACACACCAGGAACTGCGGTGTTGGCCGTCGAATGGCGCTAGCTGCGCAGCATTTGTGCACCGCCGCCGTCAGTGTCAGCCAGTTTGCCGTGGCATACGGAGCTCCATCGCAGTCTTTAACACTGGTAGCATGCCGCGACAGCGTGGACGTGAACCGTATGTGCAGTTGACGGACTTTGAGCGAAGGCGTATAGTGGGCATGCGGGAGGCTGGGTGGACGTACCGCCGAATTGCTCAACACGTGGGGCGTGAGGTCTCCACAGTACATCGATGTTGTCGCCAGTGGTCGGCGGAAGGTGCACGTGCCCGTCGACCTGGGACCGGACCGCAGCGACGCACGGATGCACGCCAAGACCGTAGGATCCTACGCAGTGCCGTAGGGGACCGCACCGCCACTTCCCAGCAAATTAGGGACACTGTTGCTCCTGGGGTATCGGCGAGGACCATTCGCAACCGTCTCCATGAAGCTGGACTACGGTCCCGCACACCGTTAGGCCGTCTTCCGCTCACGCCCCAACATCGTGCAGCCCGCCTCCAGTGGTGTCGCGACAGGCGTGAATGGAGGGACGAATGGAGACGTGTCGTCTTCAGCGATGAGAGTCGCTTCTGCCTTGGTGCCAATGATGGTCGTATGCGTGTTTGGCGCCGTGCAGGTGAGCGCCACAATCAGGACTGCATACGACCGAGGCACACAGGGCCAACACCCGGCATCATGGTGTGGGGAGCGATCTCCTACACTGGCCGTACACCACTGGTGATCGTCGAGGGGACACTGAATAGTGCACGGTACATCCAAACCGTCATCGAACCCATCGTTCTACCATTCCTAGACCGGCAAGGGAACTTGCTGTTCCAACAGAACAATGCACGTCCGCATGTACCCCGTGCCACCCAACGTGCTCTAGAAGGTGTAAGTCAACTACCCTGGCCAGCAAGATCTCCGGATCTGTCCCCCATTGAGCATGTTTGGGACTGGATGAAGCGTCGTCTCACGCGGTCTGCACGTCCAGCACGAACGCTGGTCCAACTGAGGCGCCAGGTGGAAATGGCATGGCAAGCCGTTCCACAGGACTACATCCAGCATCTCTACGATCGTCTCCATGGGAGAATAGCAGCCTGCATTGCTGCAAAAGGTGGATATACACTGTACTAGTGCCGACATTGTGCATGCTCTGTTGCCTGTGTCTATGTGCCTGTGGTTCTGTCAGTGTGATCATGTGATGTATCTGACCCCAGGAATGTGTCAATAAAGTTTCCCCTTCCTGGGACAATGAATTCACGGTGTTCTTATTTCAATTTCCAGGAGTGTAATTGGTATCCAGCATAAGTCGGTTCTCCATTACCGCATTATAGTATCTACCAAGTTTCATTGCTGTATGGTAATTACATCCGCCACCGGGCACCTGAGAGTAGTGCAGTTTAATTATAACCACTTAGTATGTACACATATAGCGAGTCCTTACTTAATTCAGTAGTCAACAAACTATTGATTACTAGTATATTTTTTGGTCTTTCAAAGCATTTGACAAAGGGAATTACAATAAGCTTATAAGCAAATTAAAATACTTTAGTGCAACAGGAACTGGTGGACATTGGTTGTATCATATGTAACGCAGTGTGTCATTAGGAATGAGTCTTGGATTAAGCTATCCGGCGTGATACAACTGATGATTTATTACATGGCACCATTACTTTTCTCATATGTATATATAAACTCTCATCACTGACATTCCCATATGTCAAATTTGTTTTGTTTCCAGTTAATACAAATATTTTGTAAATTACCACTGGAGTATTTTAAGGGCAATCTGTTAATGAAATGTTCACATTAATTAATAAATAGCTCCTAACCAATTCTTTGTTATTAAACTGCTCAGATACTGTGCTCTATTCCTGTAAACTCCTAAATTATGAGGACATGCAGATATAAGAGATCTACAGTGTTAAATAATTAGGACTGAATTTTAATAATATATTTAACTGTTAGGAATCTAGCATGAAACACCTGAAGCACCTCTACAAATTTTTATTTTCAATGCAGATGTTGCCACACATGGATGATATAAAAATAGGTTCCACGATTTGCTTAATTTCATTTCATAATGTAATCCAGGCTCTTCTTTGGGTAACTCATCACACCAGGCTAATTTTTTCATGTTCTAAAACATGTGACACGAATTATTTATTGTTTCAACTAAGAATTTCCTACACAGGCCTGTCCAAACAAGTGCAGATACTAACTACTGCTTCCAAATATGTGTATTCGTTAATGAAATTAGTCATAAATAAAATACACTCCTTCGTTCCAAGTGATCAGCTTATGCAATTGGTAAGAGGAAAGAGAATACTCTTCTAAAGATTCACTGTCAGTAGTTTGGTACAGAAAAATTAACATTATTCAGAACACACATTTCAATAGCTTGCCAGCAGCCACACAGACTTTAAATACTAGTAATGTTTGGTTTATGACGCATTATCAGGGGCTCAGTCATTCTACAACGTTGCACAGTATCTTAGAGGAAGTGACTCATGTGTTTATATTATATATAGATTAAACGTCTCGTAACATCTACCCACTGTTGATTTTCAGTGCAGTAATATAGTCAATGTACATAGACCTCGCACACAATTTTTTTTTCACTTTAGTAATGTGTGGCTACAATAGCCCAAAATTATCGTATGTATCGCATGGTGTCGTAAATTTGTGTGTCTGACAAGTTCCTTATTACTATTTAAGTGAAAATATGTTTAAGAATTTCTGATTTATTCCACACTCATGAGAACAGTTCCACTTTGGACATGTGGCACAGTCATTATAATATCTTATTTTCTCTGGGAACATGTATTATTGTTTCCTGATGTGTTGTAACTTCTTGAGGATCTCCTGGCTGTGAATCTATGGAACGAAAAGTATGTCGAATCTAATCAGTTCAGCATACAACAGACAGAAGAGCAAAAATGCTGCTCCTAAGTTCATAATATCGTACTTTTTTAGAAGAGCTGACAAATGGAAGTTTGACTCTTATGCTTCAAAGAAGTGTGATAGTAGTCAACATGTGGTAAGCTAGTGCAAACATTCAAAAGCAAGAACCAAGAGAGAAATACAAAATCAGTAGCAACGTCGATCAACCATATAATAAACTCAGCGAAACGAAGAGTGTAATAGATTTGCAGTGAAGTGTCGTGGTATTGACAAGTACCATCCCTAATAGCCGATCCCACACTGTGTGGCTTCAGCATGCAGTGATATCAGTGGGCATAGCTCTGACTGCTGCATGCACGAGTCGACACCGGGGCAGTTAGTCTGGTGATCCATGTGATCGTTTCCCCATTGCTGGTCGCTATAGATATGGAAGTGTTCAAGCAACTTTACTCCGTTGTTGTTGTTCATGCGCCACAATAACGAAGAAAAATTAGAAAGGTAGCCCTCATGGTTCCATATGGGGACTTGACCATGGGACCTTTAAGGAACCATTTGCACTCGAGCACAGACGATATTTAATTTACTGAACTTAGATTGTATGTACCGATTTTTTAAGACAAGAGAAAGCAAAATAAAGGAATTAACACCGCTCTCTTGTCGCAGTCAGTAGGCATCTACACACTTATGTCATTCGTTGTCCTAGACGGACGTAATATTTTGTGTGGCTCCACAGTTAGCCATATTGATATTTATTTGCAGAAAAGTGGCGCAGAATTAATGTCGCTCTCATTTGTGAATTACCTGCAATTAGTTACCTAGAATTTTACGTGTCATTTATATCGTAATGTATATGTGAAATGAATACATGTTTTATTTAATGGTATGCTTCTCTCTGTTTTAGTCACTTCATTGTCATGATTGAAGCTGAGGTCAGATATCAGAGTTTGTCTACAAAAAATATATAATGAGCTCTGGCTACGTTCCGTACATCTTCGGACGTGCGAAGCTCGATAAATTCACGGCGTAAATTTTAATCTCTCAATTACTTATCCAAACAACAAACAGTAATTACTATATTATTACAAATTATTATTTTTTTATTTGTTAAAGACCCCTGTTACAGTAGGTTTAATTAGTGCTAAGTTCTAGGGGTCTGATGACCTCGGATGTTAAGTCCCATAGTGCTCAGAGCCATTTGAACCATTTTTTTCGACATTCTGTTTCCTCTATAAAACTCAAACTTAGTCCATTTATGTTGAGCACTGCAAGTAAATTATTTTCCTTTATATGCAAAAATTAAACTAATCATACATGTAAATACGATAGTACACACTGTTTACACACAGTTTTGTGATAAGAACAAGCACACTGCTCTACAGTGCCTTGGTGGTCTCGAGAAATCGTCGAGGCCATTAAAGAGTGTACGCAAGCTCTACAGTTACGTGAGTGGCACCCAGCCCTGGAACACCTAATAACCTTTAAATTGCTCCATGCCCGTGTTTGGCCTGCTCATAAAAAGATGTAAACAGGAGCCTTGGGAGAGGTACGTCTCAACCAGTGGATCCCCAACGGGTGTCCCTGGCATTAACATTAACGGCGTGTTATCTTCCGACGCGGACGCAGACGCAGACGCCTAGTACTTTGCTCGAGCTTCTGCATTTGAGAATTACCACCCAGGCTTTCGAGAATTACCCCCAGGCCTTTCGCACCCTCAAACGGCGGATGGAAGTGAAACTCTTCTCATTCACTGCACACCACAGCGACCCATATAAAGCTCCATTTACTGAGTGGGAGCTCCTCAGTGCCCTTGCAGATTGCCCCGACATAGCTCCAGGGCTACGGATCTACACTCAGATGCTTAAACGCCTCTCGACATACTACCAGCGACATATCCTCGCCATTTTCAACCGCATCTGGAGCGATGGCATACTCCCATCGCAATGGCGGGAGAGCACCATCGTTCCAGTGCTTAATCCTGGTAAAAACCAGCCAGATGTGTGAGGTTATTGGCCCATCAGCCTCACCAGCGCTCTTTGTAAGCTGCTAGAACGTATGGTGAGCCAGCGGCTGTGTCGGCTCCTGGAGTCACGGGGCCGACTGGCACCATGCAAGGGTGGTTTTTTTGCCAGGGCCGCTCTACCACTGATAATGTCGTGTCCCTCGAGTCTGGCATCTGAACAGCTTTTTCCAGATACCAATACCTGCTTGTCGTCTTTTTTTATTTAAGGAAAGCTTATGACAAGACCTTGTTACATTATATGAGTGCGGTCTCCAGGGCCTGCTCCCGACTTTTGTTCAAAACTTCGGGTCGTCCCGTACTTTACATGTCCAAGTTGGTGCCTCCCATAGTTCCCCCCATACGCAGGAGAATGGAGTCCCGCAGGGCTTCACATTGAGTATTTTTAGTGGCCATTAGCTGCCTAAATGCAGCTGCAGGGCCGTCTGTCTCACCTTCTCTGCTTGCAGACGACTTCAGCATTTCGTATTGCTCCTCCAGTACTGGTGTTGCTGAGCGGCGCCTACTGGGAGCCATCCACAGGGCACAGTCATGGGCTCTAGCCCACGGTTTGCAGTTTTCAGCCGTGAAGTCGTCTGACATGCACTTTAGCCGGCGTTGTACCATTCATCCGAAACTAGAACTGTACCTTAATGACGATCCACTCACTGAAGTGGAGACATGTCGATTCTTACGACTGGTTTTCGAGGCCCACTTAACTTGGCTTCCTCATCTTCGTCAGATTAAGCAGAAATGCTGGCAGTATCTCAATCCCCTCCGCTGCCTGAACAACATCAGCTAGGGTGCTGATCGCTCTAGACTGCTGCAGCTCTACAGAGCCCTTGTTCAATCCCGCCTTGACTATGGGAGTCTAGTCTACGGTTCGGCGCCGCTCTCAGCGTTGCATTTACTGGCCCCAGTGCAGGACTGCGGAGTTCGACTAGTGACTGGAGCTTCTAGGACGAGTCCAGTGACCAGTGTAGTGGTGGAGGCTGGAGTCCCTCCATTGCAATCAGGATTGCACGATTGCTGGCTAGTTACGTTGCACACATCTGTAGCTCTCCTGGGCATCCCAATTACCGTCTCCTCATCCCAACCATTGCAGTTCATATCTCACATTGGTGGTCGAGGTCAGGGATTGTGATTGCGGTTCATGTCCAGTCCCTTCTGTCTGAACTGGAGTTCTTCCCTTTACCATCTCTACTCGAAGTCCGTTCACATACACTTCCATGGTGTAAACCTAGGCTTCAGCTTCGTCTGGCACCTTCACATGGCCCTCTGTTAATCCTGCGGCTCTCTGCTGTCGCTTCCTCTCGATTCTTGATGTATCTTGGGGCTCTGAAGTGGTTTACACCGATGGCTCGATGGCTATGATATTAGCATAGCACAGAGGGCATATTGAACAGCACTCCTCGCTAGATGGCTGCAGTGTTTTCACTGCAGAGCTGGCGACCATATCTTGTGCTCTCGAGCACATCCATTCATGCCCTGGAGAGTCGTTTCTTCTCTGTAGTGACTCCTTGAGTAGCCTACAAGCTGTCAACCAGTGCTACCCTCGCCATCCTTTTGTAGCGACTGTCCAGGAGCCCATCTATGCCCTGGAACGGTCCAGTCGTTCAGTGGTGTTTGTCTGGACCCCAGGACACATCGGAATCCGCGGCAATTAACTTGCTGACAGGCTGGCCAAACAGGCTACATGGAAACCACTTATGGAGATCGGCATCCCTGTAACTGACCTGCATTCCGTATTACCACGCAAGATTCTTCGGGTTTGGCAGATGGAATGGCGTACCCTCAGTATGTATAACAAACCGCATGCCACTACAAATCTGTAGAAATCCTGTATGCAGGCCTCTCGCAGGGGCTCTGTGGTTCCCTGCTGGCTCCGCATTGACCACACTTTGGTGACCCAAGGCTGTCTCCTGTGCCATGAAGACCCACCTCGGTGTTGGTGTGGCGCCTGGTTGACAGTGGCCCATATTCTGTAGTGCTGTGTTACTTTGGCTGCCCTGCGCCATAATCTCCACTTACCGGACTCGTTACCGTTAATTTTATCTGACAACGCCTCATCGGCTGATTTATTTTTTTGCGTTTTATACGTGAGGGTGGGTTTTATCATCCGCCGGCCGTTGTGGCCGAGGGGTTCTAGGCGCTTCAGTCCGGAACCGCGCTGCTGCTACAGTCGCAGGTTCGAATCCTGCCTTGGGCATGGATGTCCTTAGGTTAGATAGGTTTAAGTAGTTCTAAGTCTAGGTGACTGATGACCTCAGATGTTAAGTCTAATAATGCTTAGAGCCATTTGAACCATTTTTATCATTCTATATAAGTTTTAGCGCATGTCATTTGTCCCTGTGTGTCCTCCTCCCTAGTGCTTTTAGGCAGTAGGTTTTAATGTGTTCAGAGTGGCTGGATTATCTTTTTATTCTCTTGATCATGCAGCCATGCTCATCTGCTCTCTTGTTTTAATCCCTTCTACCTGTGTCTTGCGCCTCTGTTCTTTTGTTTTCCTGTTTTGTCCATTGTAGTGATTGTTGCCATTCTGTCGTTCTTGGGGTGTTTTCATTCTCCCAGTATTGTGTTGTAAGTCTCTTTTCTTTTACTCTTAGCATTGTGGAATTGTTTTAATAGGATCAAAGGACCGATGACCTAGTAGACTGGTCCCTTCGCTCCCTCTTTAAAACAACCAGCCAACGATATCCCACACATTTTCCATTGGTGACAATTGTGGTGATTTGATGGGTCAGGGCAAAACTTGACATCCTGTGACACCAAGAAGGCACGTTTTTGTGCAGCAACACATAATTGTGCATTGTCCTGTTGAAAAATTGTATCTGGCGTGTTGAGCTGAAAGGGTGTGGCTACAGGATGCAGGATGTCGTTCACGTAGGTCACACTGCCCTGGACACGCACCAACTGTGATTTGTGGTTGTACCCAACAGCACACCACACCACAAGGCCTTCAGCTGACGCTGCATGTCTCATGTTAATGTAGTAACTGTGATGCCGCTCCCCCTGTCTATGGCGAACCAGAATGCGGCCATCATTTTCAAACAAACGCACTATATTCGTCCCAAAATGCTATCTGATGTTATTCCTGTCCCCAGTGACGTCGTTCCATACACCAATGCCGTTTAGCATGTCTCTGCACATTCGTCAAAGGTAGGAGGAGAAGTGGACGATGCGCACGTAACCCATGCTGTAATAAACGGCTGCTGACTGTCAATCCCTAATAGTGTACTGTTCCACTGTTGCGCCACAGTCGAGGAGGACGCACATCTGTCCCGCAATGCCGTTCCGATGAGATGAACGTCTTCTCGGGGTCTGGCCCGGCTGCTGCGACGTGACCCATCTCGTCGTGTTCCACGGTCTTCCGTGAACCATTCTGCACACACCCGTTGCACTGCCGAAACACTTCGTTCCACATTATAAGCAGGTTCCTGGCTGCATCCATCACATTCTCTCATTCCAATAATTCGCCCTCTTCCAAACTCACTGATTTGACGGTACAGTTCGCACAGACGTGTGCGAGGCATCCGGCACGTCTGCTCAGCTCACACAGACCCATTATCTTTGGTTTACAGCGACAACGAGAGCCGCAGGCAAATTTCACCGGTAGGTGGTGTTGCGACGCGAAATCGATGTTGACACTGAACCCGCGAGCTGACACGGTTCAAATGCTAATAATATCTGCAGAACATACTAATGTACATTGCCTGTGAATGTGAACGTCCTATCTCCGGTCGTTCAAGGTGTTCTGTTTTTTCTGAACATCAATGTCTTTTCCACAGATAATTCCCACCACACCAAACCAAAAGCCAGGACCTTCCAAAGCCATAACTTTCTCTACGCCAAACCAGGAGTGAGGACCCTCCCACCTATCCCCAATGGACATTCATCGCCCTCTGAAGCAGACTGGAGAGACGATGAAACGCAAAGGAAACCAGTCTAATATGTTAACAAGTTCGCCTTGTAACAAATGTCTAGCAGAGAAACAGTCATTCAAAAAGAAGGAGTGAAAAGGGAGGCGCCAAAGAAGAAGTTGCTAAGAGCAACAGCTGTGAAGACTGTAATCACCTGCCCACTTCGTGGAGGGTAACACACGGCCTCTCCAGAAGCAGAGTGGATAATGTGTGATCAGTGGAATACCGATTGTAAAATTTAGCGAAGTTATATTTCATGACATTGTTTATATTTTATCCTTGAATGGACAGCGATATTTATTCAGAAAATAATCTAAATATGTTTGGGGAGTTGGAATTATTAATCATGACATGTTACTCATACTGGAGGACTTAAAGCATATTTTGTTTCCTCCAGTATTTAAACCATTATTGGCATTACTCTTTTTGGCGGTGCTATAACCCTATTATCTATACCACCTAAAACGGTTTTCTTTGACTTATTTGTCTGTTTACTCAATGTGACTTCTGTATCAACAAGCTCTATGTTGTAATAGCTATGTAAGTGTTTTATTAATTATTTATGATCTTTTACAGAATTGTAATGAATCTATGGATGTAATTTCAAAAGTAATAGACTGTGAAAGAATGGAAATGTTGAAACATTATTTGTAGGGAATTCAGTTATATAATGATGTAAAACATGGAGAGGCTCCCTCTGAAAGGAAAGTGGCTTGGATCTGTGGATCAAACTGCAAAGCTCCTTTGTGGCATGAGTCATACGGCGGCTATCAGACAAAGTGTGGCCATCTTATGAAGTGGACGAGACGAAAAAAAAAAAAAACGGCAAGCTTATAGAATATAGCCTTAGATGTGGATGTAATTTGGATTATTATTGATGAAATATTTTAGCTGGCTCTGTGGTTTGAAAATCCGACGCTATGAGCAAAATTTTTGGAGCTAGTTAGACAGCAAGAGCCATGGACACCTTTTCCACCTTTTTCGAACAGCACAGGGCACCGACATTTCCACTACCTTCATCTCAAATTATCAGTTGAATAATGTATAACTGAGTTGACCAGTTATGCGGTTTCCTTTTCAGTAATAAGCTTCTGTAAACTTCGATGAGCAACTGTTTTTAATCCTTAGCCGTTTACCTAGACAGAGTGTGTGCAAAGTGCCACGATATTTCTGAGTATCCTATTTTACTGAACTGTAAAGCAATTATCTTCCTCAAAAAAGTTAGTAAAATTTGTGGAGTTGTAAAGTGCACAATTATGAAGTGAGAATAAGTTTTAAAATGCTCGACGTAATTTTCATAAAAGGACAATTAAAGTTTCATCAATGTACTGTGACTGAAAGAAGATTTAAGGTACTCAGTTTAAAGAGTCTTCTTACTGAAATAACAGTGTTTATAATTTCATGTGTTACGTAGTTACCAGTGTTTGTAATATTGTGTTGTCACTAAAATGTTAACCTTCGATCCGATTCTGCTGACAGACTACTTTCTGGATCTCCATGATAACTGATGAGCCAGATTTAAATTTCATGTTACAATAACAGTACTCAAGACATACAACTTTTCATTCTTACAACTTGTGTGTACCACAGTAAGTAAATAGCTATAGCTACTCAAACTATGCAAGATTCAGGTACCATACAACCAATTTAAGCCAAACAGTATAAGGAAGAGGATACTTCTTGAGAATGCAAATGATAATCAGTACAATTGATACAATTACTTGAAAACTATTTCAATGGTAGAAAATTAAACCGACAAAGGAATCCTCTGTCCAAGTTAGTAGTGTTCCAGCATTATTAATCATTTACCTATAACGATCATTAAGTTCCTACTGTAATGTACAGATAGTAATTGTTTTTGAGAGATACTTGTTGCCTAAACGTGTTAATACTCCACTTATGCATTTCATGTCAGACCACTGGTGTATTAGTTACTAAATTGCACAACTTCCTTGTAGCTCATCAGTAAAACAGAATTTCAGTATTAAGTAAAGTTAATCCAAACAGTTAACTTTCTTTAACGAATCATGCTCTTACTTGGTACAACTTCCCGTAGCTAGGATGACTGCCGTTTGCTTTTACGTAATTACGGTTTACATGATTACTAACAGAGCGTTGGTTCGATTCCCATTTGTCTGTTACTGCTTTCTTTCAACAAAAATCTTTAGAGGAACGGAAATAGTCCGATATCTTTCTTAACCAGTCTACACACGATCGCGGTCAGATTAAAATCCTTCCACAAGAGTAACATTATTGGTGTGTGCTAGGTTAGTAATAGCTGGTACGGTTACAGTGTCTCTTTACTGAGGAAATTCCAACCAGAAAAGGTAGTTACCTGCAGCAAGGAAAAGATATTGTCTTCCTTCACAGCATCCAAAGGCCACAAACACCACGGTAATTACCATTAAACAGGTGGCTACCCGTAACAAGGAAAGATAGGGTTGCTCCGTACATAGGTGGCTAAATGTATGAAGACCAAGGTAAATATTGGTAGACTCTGGTTGAATCCCCATTCGTTCGCACTAGGTTAATACAAACCACGTAGATGCTCACACCTTAAAAGGTAAAGGAAAATAGTTTGCTAGACCAACACACAAGGTATTACTACGATTCCTGATGAACCTTCATGTTATTCAATACATCACAATAATCCTAACAGTTGCCGTCTCCTATGAAAGGTACAAGGGATCCTCAGACCAGTACACTGTAACATTCATGACTATATGATTCCATTTATATATGGGTTGCGCCAAAATATGGAAACACTGCAAGAAATCATGCTTGAACATAAATAACGATACTAGCCGAGCCTGCAAATTTCGCTGCTGTGTTTGAGCATTAACGGCACCTAAGCAATGTCCTCAATACGTTGCAACTGTCACTCACTGTCAGAACAGTGTTCTCTGTGGTTCTAGTGCATTATGTCGGAGATCTGTGAATTCGAATGTGAGCACACCTCTGGTGCTCGAATCGTGAGAGTAGTAGGACGAAGTATGTCACTCCACTCTCCATTGTTGCCAAATTTACTGAAGATGGCGGATCCAAGATGGCAGCAGTAGATATGGCAATGTCGCAATGACATCATGGTGAGAAGTTCAAATAGACTACAGACCCACAAACTACTCATAAATTATCGAAATAGTGCAGTACACAGCATCCAGACCTGCAAATTACTCGTAAACCGCCAAAATAATGCATTGCACAGCCTAGGGATACGAAACGACTAGTAAATTGCCAAATAATTAATGTAAAACGCCCTCTAACTATAAACGTCGAAATAATGCATTGCACAGCACACAGACACGAAAACAAACTCATAAATTTTCGAAATGAATCATGTGAAACGTTCTGGCAACACACTCGCAGTGCTTAAACAGCCGAAAATAATGCACAAACACTCAGTGCACGTAAAAACGTTTTCCAACTATCGTCTGCCGCGACGTATCAGTGAGCTGTTCCAAAGTTCACACACACTTTGCAAGGCCTACGGGGTGCAAGCCATCGCTGGAGCGCGAGCAATCACTATCACCCCGCTGCCACCTACTGTAAGCAGGTGAAAGTCACGTCTATTTTCAGGTATACAGTTAGAATTCTTCGAGTGTTATACTGACCTCACATGTCTATGTCTCTGGGCCGCGCACATGTGTTCACCGTTGCTGGTGCAATACCTCTCCATCTGTGGATACTGACGTCACAGGTCGCGCTATAGAAATCTGTTTCAATGCTTCCCAGAATAGCACAGGGCGCACTTCTTCTAGCGATTCTAACGAGACAGGCGAGCTGCGTCTTGCCCTGCACATGAGTTTACTCGCCCAGTATGGCCGATGCATCGCCACAAAATGTTAGCATAGTGACTCACCATCACAAGTGCATCTAAAAATTATGGTCCAATTGTAGAATTGAACTGTACACTACCAACTCTTTTAAACTGTGAAGATAAATTAAATGATGCGTTGGGTTCTCCACTCCTTGCGAGTGCAACAACACACACACAATTGCTTGAACAGGTTGTATTGGGTAGTGATTCTGCTAGCCAGGAACGGTAGTCTAATAATGGGTATGAATAGAGATTTGAGACAAGAGTTAGGGAAACAGAATGAAGATTTAAACAAGATACTGATCAAATTAACAAAAAAAAAAAAAAAAACATGAAAGTTGTGCAACGAAGTCTGGCAAAATACACTCCTGGAAATGGAAAAAAGAACACATTGACACCGGTGTGTCAGACCCACCATACTTGCTCCGGACACTGCGAGAGGGCTGTACAAGCAATGATCACACGCACGGCACAGTGGACACACCAGGAACCGCGGTGTTGGCCGTCGAATGGCGCTAGCTGCGCAGCATTTGTGCACCGCCGCCGTCAGTGTCAGCCAGTTTGCCGTGGCATACGGAGCTCCATCGCAGTCTTTAACACTGGTAGCATGCCGCGACAGCGTGGACGTGAACCGTATGTGCAGTTGACGGTCTTTGAGCGAGGGCGTATAGTGGGCATGCGGGAGGCCGGGTGGACGTACCGCCGAATTGCTCAACACGTGGGGCGTGAGGTCTCCACAGTACATCGATGTTGTCGCCAGTGGTCGGCGGAAGGTGCACGTGCCCGTCGACCTGGGACCGGACCGCAGCGACGCACGGATGCACGCCAAGACCGTAGGATCCTACGCAGTGCCGTAGGGGACCGCACCGCCACTTCCCAGCAAATTAGGGACACTGTTGCTCCTGGGGTATCGGCGAGGACCATTCGCAACCGTCTCCATGAAGCTGGGCTACGGTCCCGCACACCGTTAGGCCGTCTTCCGCTCACGCCCCAACATCGTGCAGCCCGCCTCCAGTGGTGTCGCGACAGGCGTGAATGGAGGGACGAATGGAGACGTGTCGTCTTCAGCGATGAGAGTCGCTTCTGCCTTGGTGCCAATGATGGTCGTATGCGTGTTTGGCGCCGTGCAGGTGAGCGCCACAATCAGGACTGCATACGACCGAGGCACACAGGGCCAACACCCGGCATCATGGTGTGGGGAGCGATCTCCTACACTGGCCGTACACCACTGGTGATCGTCGAGGGGACACTGAATAGTGCACGGTACATCCAAACCGTCATCGAACCCATCGTTCTACCACTCCTAGACCGGCAAGGGAACTTGCTGTTCCAACAGGACAATGCACGTCCGCATGTACCCCGTGCCACCCAACGTGCTCTAGAAGGTGTAAGTCAACTACCCTGGCCAGCAAGATCTCCGGATCTGTCCCCCATTGAGCATGTTTGGGACTGGATGAAGCGTCGTCTCACGCGGTCTGCACGTCCAGCACGAACGCTGGTCCAACTGAGGCGCCAGGTGGAAATGGCATGGCAAGCCGTTCCACAGGACTACATCCAGTATCTCTACGATCGTCTCCATGGGAGAATAGCAGCCTGCATTGCTGCGAAAGGTGGATATACACTGTACTAGTGCCGACATTGTGCATGCTCTGTTGCCTGTGTCTATGTGCCTGTGGTTCTGTCAGTGTGATCATGTGATGTATCTGACCCCAGGAATGTGTCAATAAAGTTTCCCCTTCCTGGGACAATGAATTCACGGTGTTCTTATTTCAATTTCCAGGAGAGTATGTTACTGCTCTTGACCAGGACTGAGAAAGTACAAAATGATTTAGTTACGAAGCTTTAAACAGTTGTTGTAAGAGCTAAGGACTGAATGTGAAGCACAGGCTAAGAGACTTGAAGATCATAAGAATTAAGGGCAACAGATTAAGTTGGATGACAGTGAAGAAAAGATATGGTGGAGTCTGCAAAATTTTAGAGCACAACAGAGAAAACATAAAGAAGTGACTGAAACTAAAGTCGGTAGTGAAAATTTATGAAATTTTGGGAGCCACAGGGGGCAAGTTTCTAAACAAGCCATTGCAACTGAAGTATTTGAAAATAAAATTCAAGTCTCTAAGATGAACCATAATACAGGGGTAAGTTTCTTCAGTCTTCCTTTCTTTATACTAGGTGTTTTAGCATAACCAAATTACCAGGTTTATAGGGGGAGAATGGCATTTTTATTACTTCGCTCCATCTGTTTCCTGATTGCTTTGCAGTTGTTCCCTTGCACCTTCTTCCAAATGCCCGTAAGACGGCGGGCTAGCCCCGTAACAGCTGTGTGATCGATTCCCAGAGGTAATTTATCGATCTCTAAGGGAGATTCCATAGGGCGACCAAATACTATCTCATAAGGGGTACGTTCAGTGGCTTTGTGGATACGGCTGTTGTATGCACTTGCGACGTATGGAACATACCTTCGCCAGTCACTGTGGGCTGAGTTGACCTTCGAGCTGCCCTCAGCAATTGAACACAGACAGTAGGTTACCCATGCAGGTAAAGTAGACCCATCGGCCGATGGAGCCAACGTGAGCTACGGCTGCAGAGCTCATTCGCTTGGTAACTCTCGACCGAGTAACGTGCGTTATAGGAGAATATCGTCAGAACACACTTATCTATACAGACTTTTAAAACAACCACGCGTAATTATAAGACTGCGGCAAGAATGGAAATTCCTGCCTCCCATGTTTTCGCAATGAAAGTCATCCCAGCACGTGTAAATCATCAACCGTAAAATAAGAAAAATATCTTATTTAATATATGATGATGTCGTGTATGCCTTAGAATGCCTTCCTCGAATTTTAGTTGCAATCCCAAATTTTCATTTGTATTTTATTAAAAAATTACTGAATATAATGTATCGAGCATTGCTTCTGCTTATTCACAGTGTAGGTAATACAAAAACTGGAAATGCAAAATAAAAGCGTCTGTCGGGCGACTTGACTCCACGGCCCTTGAATTAGAGTGCTGTGCTCTTTCCGGTCAGTGAAACGCTCCCTGGAAATCGAGACAGCACACATGGCCGATGCCTCGCCTGACCCGCACAAAAAGTGCAATTTTCTTCAGATCACTTGGCCACCTTTTGCTGCCGCTTCTGTCACTTTCATTTCTGGCCAAACCCTGCACCCATCATAAATTTTGACGAAATCGGTGGTGACGTATCCGTGCGTTTCGCTGTTTAGATATCATTTCACACACTACCAGCTTTTCACTCAGGTTGAGCGAGTAGATTTGTGATAACATCCATGAGAACGAGAGGTTGCTAAACGACAAATATAGGAATCATTTTGAAAATTATGCGGTGGTAATTATGCATATTTACCCGTAACAAATGGATCATTATATACGTGACATATGAATTCATTTCAGCCTGAGGGTATAAAACCTTACCACTGATCAGCACATTCATTATATCTGTCGTTGCAATCCGTCAATTATAAACACTATGCTTCGCAATGTGACAAACAAATGTTACTAGACGAGCGGAAAATGGCTTTGACGTGTCTGAAACTAGTTTCACCGATAGGAAGAGACCGGAAAACTTCGCGTATCGGATAACGCGTAATTGACAGTTTTAGGTAAATAACGGGAATTCGACGATTTTTACAAAATTGCGTAGAATTTGGCTTTTTCCGTATGGAAAATTTACAGATCTGAGGGCGACCGTGAACAATATGATTACTGAATGCTGAAATAGCATTTTGCCTTCTCTTCCCTAAGCTTCATATGCAATATTAAATTAACATTTTATTTCTCGCGTAAAGAACTACGATGTGACTTCAAAAATGGCACCGAAATTGCGAATAACTTCACCAAACCTGGCAAAAAATAACATCAAAAGTGGCGCAAACAACATCCAATTTCATAAACAAAAGACATGGAATTTGGCAAAAATTAGCACCAAATTAGACAAGAAAATAACTGGATTTGGCATAAAGGTAACAATGAAATTGGCAATAATAACAACGGAATTGGCTAAAACAACAAGAAAAGTAGTAAGAAGTATACCGAAATCACTAATAAATTATCAAAAATATCAAATTTGTCGAAAAATGCATAGAATTTGGAAAAATAAACACATTTCGGCTAAAAAAGGTAACACCAAACTGGCAGAAACAAGTAAATCGAATTTTGCATGAAAACCGTAATTGGCAAACAAGAAGCACCGACTTTAGATAAAAATCACACCGAATTCGGAAAAAATGAGCATCTAAAAGGGAAAAATGTAAAACGTAAACTGAAAAAAAGTAACCACAATACTCGTAAAATAACACAGAGTTTGGCAAAAAAATACCGAATTTGGCAAAAAAACCATTGAAATTGGCAGAGAATTAAGACAGACAGGGAACAAAATAACATCGAAATTGGCTAAAAATAACTGCGAAATCGACAAAAAAACAAATTTCGCAACAAAATAGCACTGAAACTGGCAAAAAACAGCACAGAGCTTGACCAGAAATAACACCAAATATGGCACTAAAATAAAACTATTTTTTCCTGACCCTGCCGATTAGTAGTCATCAATTTTAAGTATCACAGTTTTTAACTTTGAACGTACTTCATTGGAGTTGTAATGTAGGATCGTCCTCCGTGTCCAAAGCTAAACTGTGTACGAAAAACAGTACTGTCCGCTTGCTTGATGAACAGGAACTCTTGCACTAACTTGCACTTCCGTTTCTCATGAGAATCACAGGCATGAGCTAAATACCAACGAATCGAGATGATAGCTGCGAGTACTGGAAACAAAAATGTGTTAAAACATAACGTAGGACGCAGTTCTCATAAACGAGCATACATCTACAGCCCCCTAAATGAGACATTACATCAGTGAGCGGCGTCGCTTGTTGCGCACGCTAGTCAAGCGCTGTCCTCGCCCAGCCGCAGCTGCCGCCGCCACTCACTTGACGGTGCAGTAGGCGGTGGTGAGCACCGCAGTTTTGCTGATGAGCGACCCGCCGCATATGTGGGTCCCGTCGCCGAGGACGAGAGCCTGGTGTGGGAACTGGCCGAGCCTAGCGGCTTTGCCGTCGGTGATGCGCGCACTCCCCTGTCCGTGCGGCGACTGTGTGCCTGAAACAGGAGGTCAAGTTGTGCTACAGTTCTGCTGAACTCCCTGGGCGTTTTGCTACTCTGAGATCCAGTGGCAACACACAACCTACATCTGATTGATAGGTACACAGGGAAGGCTCTTTGTTCACTACAATATAAAAAATTCACAAATAAAAATTACTTGTAGTGTAACATTCCCCCCCCCCCCCCCCCCATGAACCATGGACCTTGCCGTTGGTGGGGAGGCTTGCGTGCCTCAGCGATACAGATAGCCGTACCGTAGGTGCAACCACAACGGAGGGGTATCTGTTGAGAGGCCAGACAAACGTGTGGTTCCTGAAGAGGGGCAGCAGCCTTTTCAGTAGTTGCAAGGGAAACAGTCTGGATGATTGACTGATCTGGCCTTGTAACAATAACCAAAACGGCCTTGCTGTGCTGGTACTGCGAACGGCTGAAAGCAAGGGGAAACTACGGCCGTAATTTTTCCCGAAGACATGAAGCTTTACTGTATGATTAAATGATGATGGCGTCCTCTTGGGTAAAGTATTCCGGAGGTAAATTAGTCCCCCATTCGGATCTCCGCGCGGGGACTACTCAAGAGGATGTCGTTATCAGGAGAAAGAAAACTGGCGTCCTACGGATCGGAGCGTGGAATGTCAGGTCCCTTAATCGGGCAGGTAGGTTAGAAAATTTAAAAAGGGAAATGGATAGGTTAAAGTTAGATATAGTGGGAATTAGTGAAGTTCGGTGGCAGGAGGAACAAGACTTCTGGTCAGGTGACTACAGGGTTATCAACACAAAGTCAAATAGGGGTAATGCAGGAGTAGGTTTAATAATCAATAAAAAAATAGGAGTGCGGGTTAGCTACTACAAACAGCATAGTGAACGCATTGTTGTGGCCAAGATAGATACAAAGCCCACACCTACTACAGTAGTACAAGTTTATATGCCAACTAGCTCTGCAGATGACGAAGAAATTGAAGAAATGTATGATGAAATAAAAGAAATTATTCAGATAGTGAAGGGAGACGAAAATTTAATAGTCATGGGTGACTGGAATTCGAGTGTAGGAAAAGGGAGAGAAGGAAACGTAGTAGGTGAATATGGATTGGGGCTAAGAAATGAAAGAGGAAGCCGCATGGTAGAATTTTGCACAGAGCACAACTTAATCATAGCTAACACTTGGTTTAAGAATCATGATAGAAGGTTGTATACATGGAAGAACCCTGGAGATACTAAAAGGTATTAGATAGATTATATAATGGTAAGACAGATATTTACGAACCAGGTTTTAAATTATAAGACATTTCCAGGGGCAGATGTGGACTCTGACCATAATCTATTGGTTATGACCTGTAGATTAAAACTGAAGAAACTGCAAAAAGGTGGGAATTTAAGGAGATGGGACCTGGATAAACTGAAAGAACCAGAGGTTGTACAGAGTTTCAGGGAGAGCATAAGGGAACAATTGACAGGAATGGGGGAAAGAAATAAAGTGGAAGAGGAATGGGTAGCTTTCAGGGATGAAGTAGTGAAGGCAGCAGAGGATCAAATAGGTAAAAAGACGAGGGCTAGTAGAAATCCTTGGGTAACAGAAGAAATATTGAATTTAATTGATGAAAGGAGAAAATATAAAAATGCAGTAAATGAAGCAGGCAAAAAGGAATACAAACGTCTCAAAAATGAGATCGACAGGAAGTGCAAAATGGCTAAGCAGGGATGGCTAGAGGACAAATGTAAGGATGTAGAGGCTTTTCTCACTAGGGGTAAGATAGATACTGCCTACAGGAAAATTAAAGAGACCTTTGGAGATAAGAGAATCACTTGTATGAACATCAAGAGCTCAGATGGAAACCCAGTTCTAAGCAAAGAAGGGAAAGCAGAAAGGTGGAAGGAGTATATAGAGGGTCTATACAAGGGCGATGTACTTGAGGACAATATTATGGAAATGGAAGAGGATGTAGACGAAGATGAAATGGGAGATACGATACTGCGTGAAGAGTTTGACAGAGCACTGAAAGACCTGAGTCGAAACAAGGCCCCCGGAGTAGACAACATTCCATTGGAACTACTGACGGCCTTGGGAGAGCCAGTCCTGACAAAACTCTACCATCTGGTGAGCAAGATGTATGAAACAGGTGAAATACCCTCGGACTACAAGAAGAATATAATAATTCCAATCCCAAAGAAAGCAGGTGTTGACAGATGTGAAAATTACCGGACAATCAGTTTAATAAGCCACAGCTGCAAAATACTAACACGAATTCTTTACAGACGAATGGAAAAACTAGTAGAAGCCGGCCTCGGGGAAGATCAGTTTGGATTCCGTACAAATACTGGAACACTTGAGGCAATACTGACCTTACGACTTACCTTAGAAGAAAGATTAAGGAAAGGCAAACCTACGTTTCTAGCATTTGTAGACTTAGAGAAAGCTTTTGACAATGTTGACTGGAATACTCTCTTTCAAATTCTAAAGGTGGCAGGGGTAAAATACAGGGAGCGAAAGGCTATTTACAATTTGTACAGAAACCAGATGGCAGTTATAAGAGTCGAGGGACATGAAAGGGAAGCAGCGGTTGGGAAGGGAGTAAGACAGGGTTGTAGCCTCTCCCCGATGTTATTCAATCTGTATATTGAGCAAGCAGTAAAGGAAACAAAAGAAAAATTCGGAGTAGGTATTAAAATCCATGGAGAAGAAATAAAAAGTTTGAGGTTCGCCGCTGACACTGTAATTCTGTCAGAGACAGCAAAGGACTTGGAAGAGCAGTTGAACGGAATGGATGGTGTCTTGAAGGGACGATATAAGATGAACATCAACAAAAGCAAAACGAGGATAATGGAATGTAGTCGAATTAAGTCGGGTGATGTTGAGGGTATTATATTAGGAAATGAGACACTTAAAGTAGTAAAGGAGTTTTGCTATTTGGGGAGCAAAATAACCGATGATGGTCGAAGTAGAGAGGATATAAAATGTAGACTGGCAATGGCAAGGAAAGCGTTTCTGAAGAAGAGAAATTTGTTAACATCGAGTATAGATTTAAGTGTCAGGAATTCATTTCTGAAAGTATTTGTATGGAGTGTAGCCATGTATGGAAGTGAAACATGGACGGTAAATAGTTTTGACAAGAAGAGAATAGAAGCTTTCGAAATGTGGTGCTACAGAAGAATGCTGAAGATTAGATGGGTAGATCACATAACTAATGAAGAGGTACTGAATAGGATTGGGGAGAAGAGGAGTTTGTGGCACAACTTGACCAGAAGAAGGGATCGGTTGGTAGGACGTGTTCTGAGGCATCAAGGGATCACCAATTTAGTATTGGAGGGCATCGTGGAGGGTAAAAATCGTAGGGGGAGACCAAGAGATGAATACACTAAGCAGATTCAGAAGGATGTAGGTTGCAGTAGGTACTGGGAGATGAAGAAGCTTGCACAGGATAGAGTAGCATGGAGAGCTGCATCAAACCAGTCTCAGGACTGAAGACCACAACAACAACAGTGTAACATTACAGAAGCTATTGGTTACAACATAGAGTTGTTTGAAATTATTTCTGCCTCTTTATGCCATTCAATGCGCTTATATTTACTCTGACAGTTCATACAGTGCTATACTCGTTTTCGCTTTCTGCTTCGTTTTTAGAAATTATGTCTACAATTACTAACATTTGTTAGAAGACAAAAATCTTCTCTTATTAGCGCGTCACATAAAGCACTTAGTGAGAGACCGCCAAAATAAAATGATCCCAACAAGCCCAGTATGAGAGCATTGCTCAAGTTTTTTTGTGGCTGAGTTTTTTTTCCTTTTCTTTTCTTAAAGAGAAGCGTTTTGAAACCATTGAGGCATCTCAGTCGAAGCACATCAAAAAATTCCGATTCGTGTGTCTACTGACACCTTAATGAACATGTATTAAATCATAATAATAACAAAAATCGAGCAGATGCAAAGCCTTGACAAAGTCTCATTTCATGTTCGTAACTGCCCCAGTCAAACGCAGTCACTTGGTGGCTGAAAGCACGCCAGCGGCGAGCAGCTGCAGTCTCCAAGTCCGAGGCCATCGCGTCATGGGACAAGTGACTGGCAGCGCCGATAATAATCTCACGATCAGCTCACAATCCGATTTTCCAGGAAAAACTCAAATGAAGTGATTGTATAACATTGATCACCAGGAGCTAGTCTATGCAGTCGATGCCACACTGACCGACTTGCGTGTCGACGATAACGAAAGAAAGATGAGAACAACACAAGACAGACACATGGACAAAATGTCAGACCCGGCCGGGAATCGAACACAGGCCTGCTACTCAGTAGGCAGAGGCGCTGACCTCTCAGCTAAGGCGGCGGACGAGTTCCCAGACACTCCGCTCAGTGGAAGAGGGCTCAAAATTACCGAAGACACGCCTCAGCTTATCCGTAGATGTTACTACGTCTCTGAGGAAACGGCGATCAAAGTTTTCGAGTATTTTCTGTGTCCTTTAGCGTCTAAATACACTGATAGGACAAAACATTATGATCACTGCTCACCATTACGTTGGATGCCACGGGGTCGTGTTGCGGCCACGTGACGCTGTAACAAAAAATATGTGAACGCAGCACACATGGACGGGGGATCACCCGAGATAAGACACTGGTTGTAATTGGGGAAATCCATTGAGATAAGCAACTTTGACAAAGGACAGAGTATTACTATGCAGTGTCTGTGAAGGAGTATCTCGAAAGCGGCAACGCTGGTCGAATGATCACGTGCCACGGTCGTAAGCACTTGCTGAAAGAGGTAGAAGGACAGTGAATCTACCACTTCGCGCCAAATGGTTGGACGCCTACAAATGTGTTCAAATGTGTGTGAACTCTTAAGGGACCAAACTGCTGAAGTCATCGGTCCCTAGAGTTGCACACTACTTAAACTAACTTCTGCTAAGGACAACACACACACACACAGACCCGAGGGAGGACTAAAACCCCCGGGGGGAGGGGTGGCGCAGTCCGTGACATGGCGCCTCAAACCGCGCGGCCACACCGAGCGTGGATGTGTACAAATCGTCACAGAGCGTGAGGTTCAGAGGCCGTCTGATCTGTAAAGTGGGGCAGATGGTAATCTGTGGCCATAATGGAGCACACACAAGTGTTTCGGAGCACAGCGTTCATCGTACATTCTTGAACACTTAGTCTGCAGAAGACCACCCTTACGTGTTCACATGTTGACCCAACGACATCGTCAGTTACTAGTGCAGTGGGCACGAGAGCACCGGGATTCCATCGTCGACCAATGGAAACGTGTTGGCTTTTCGGGCGAATCACATTTTTGCTGCATTAGATCGCTGGTCGCCTCCACAAACGTCGTCATCAGGGTGAACTGCAGCTGGAAACGTGGCTCGCGCCACAGACGCAAGCTGGTGGGAGCAGTACTGTGCTGTGGGAGACTTCTCCTGCGCTTACATGGGACCTACGGTGGCAATCGAAGACACGCCGACAGCTGAAAACCACCTGCATCCCCCTTCATGCTCGATGTCTTCCCCGACGGCGATGTCATCTTCCAGCACTGTAACTGTCCGTGTCTCGGAGCCAGAACAGTGCTACAGCGGTATGAGGACCATTATAGCGAGCTCACGTTGATGTTCGGCCACCAAATTCGCTTGAGGAAATCCAATGGAACTCATGTGGGTCGCTATCAGGCGCCATCAGCGGCGTGTGTAGACATCTAATGCCACGTACCTCCACAAACCTGCCAACAAACTGTCGGTTCCCTGATATGCAGAAACAGTGATGTATTTCGTTCCAAAGATGGACAAACAAACTGTTAAACAGTTGGTTATAACGTTTTGTTTCATCAGTGTAGTTGGCACATTGGTTAGCATCGCAACTTCACACTTTTTTCGAAACGTGATTATTATTTATGTATTTTTTTAGTTTTCCATTCATCTATGCCTGTCCGTAAAAGACTGATATACGAATGTTTCCCATTGTATATAGAAATAACGTTGTTCTTGTTTGTCTACTAATAGTATGTCACGTGAAACAATTAAAAAAATTAATGAATGGAAAAATTATCTGAAATTGTTTCGCTGAAATTCCTGTGGCATATCTTGATTCATAATCAACTGCAAGTGGCGGGTTTCGGAAAAGTGATTCGTTATGCGAGGTTTTCTGCGAAATTACTGCCAATTTCTGAAATCTTCAGCAATGTTGACGACGTTACTTTCCTGAGTGAGAATCGTAAGAACTAATGTCGGTGTGAGAAACCTACCTTCGTGTGATGCTCGAGGTGTTCGAAATATTCGTGTTTCGAATGTTACTACGGTCGGTATTGTAACGCAGCGAATCATTCCGTGTTATCACCAGTGCTGTAAAGTATGGACCAGGGAGCGCCACCGGTCCAGTGGCTGAAGGAGACTCTACCATTTTTTCTTGTTTCTCCTTTAGTCAGCACGCAGCTGGCGCATCTGTGTCAGATGCCGCCTGTGGCAGTGACTCAGTCTGAATGCTACGAATATTTGTACTCCATACGAATTTAGGTGAACTAAGTGAGTTATTCTCCGATTTTGTTGAGACTTTACACATTTTTATTGCCAAAAAGATTCTGTCCAAATTTTATTTCATTGTTTATCATAGTTTCTAAGACAGAAAATTCTACCTAAATATCAGGAAAAATACTATTCTGGTGTTTCAAAATTGATCTAGTTACGGTAATAGATAAACCTTGAATATCGTATGGATGTAATGAAAATTTCAATTCAGTTAACATAATATTAGTAATTTTCATTTGATGTGATATTCAAACATTTTAAAATTGATAGTTATATTTTTTATGTGAGTGAGTGGGAGTGATTGAGAGAGTGAATGAGAGACGATTGAAATTGGGAATGTTTTATTTTGTGAAGATCTACGTGAAATCCAAATTCTGGGAAGAACCCCAGGTGATGTGACATAATGTGAGTGAGCATTGTTTTGTAAAACGCAGCCAGAAGACAAGATAAAAACGTAGTAATTTTGTTATTTAATTTTGGATTTACTTCAATTTGCTTTATAATTAAAAAGCAATGTTATAAATTGAGGTTTTGCTTACGAAAATTTACTTTCTGGATTCTGGTTGGATAAGACAGGATCTGGCCATGAGAGTCATCTAGAAGAAACTTCTCGTTGGTAGTTCAGATCAACAGTCAATCAGAATTGTGAGCTTCCCTTGTCGAGAGAGTGGTGCTATATGTTCAAGGACACTGCCTGGAAGAGTCGCTTCCGGACCACTGTGCTGAACACATGATCTTAGATCGCTCTTCCCTGAGGGAATGTAAAGTGAAGAATTAGACATCTAAACTCGGTTCGGTGAACGTTTGGTAATTTTATGTGCTTCCGTGTGAAAGAAAATCGCGTGTGAAATATCCTGCTCGAACTTAGAAAATCCGAGCGGCATATTACGTATACATGACGGAAGAGTGTGACGAGCACTTCTGTAAAGGAAGACCACTGAATCGAACTACTGCTTAACTCAAGTAAAGTTATGGGTCGATGACTGTTCGCAAATACTATCCGGGCCAAACTTCCAAAATTTCTAACTGCTTTTGTGAAACTATGTGTAGTATGTGTAGCTTACCCCATGTACCAGGGACCTTGCCGTTGGTGGGGATGCTTGCGTGCCTCAGCGATACAGATAGCCGGTCCGTAGGTGCAACCACAACGGAGGGGTATCTGTTGAGAGGCTAGACAAAACGTGTGGTTCCTGAAGAGCGGCAGCTGTCTTTTCAGCAGTTGCAGGGGCAACAGTTTGGATGATTCACTAATCTGCCCGTATATCATCAAACAAAAAGGCCTTGCTGTGCTGGTCTTCCGAACAGCTGAAAGCAAAGGTAAACTACAGTCGTAATTTTTCCCGAGGGCATGCAGCTTTACTGTATGAATAAATGATGATGACGTCTTCTTGGGTAAAATATTCCGGAGGTAAAATAGTCCCCCATTCGGATCTCCGGGCGGCGACTACTCAGGAGGACAAAGTTATCAGGAGAAACAAAACTGGCGTTTTACGGATCGGAGCTTGGAATCTCAGATCCCTTAATCGGGTAGGCAGGTTAGAGGATTTAAAAAGGGGAATCGGTAGGTTAAAGTTAGACATAGTGGGAATTACTGAAGTTCGGTGGCAGGAGGAACCAGACTACTGGTCGGGTGAATACAGGGCTATAAATACAAAATCAATCAGGGGTAATGCATGAATAGGTTTATTAATGAATAAAAAATAGGAGCGAGGGTAAGCTACTGGGAACAGCATAGTGAACGCACTATTGTAGGCATGATAGACACGAAGCCCACGCCTACCACAGTAGTACAAGTTTATATGCCAACTAGCTCCATAGATGACGAAGAGATTGAATAAACGTATATTAATTTGAAAGAAATTATTCAGATAGTGAAGGGAGACGAAAACCTAATAGTCATGGGGGACTGGAATTCGATAGTAGGAAAAGAAACAGAAGAAAACGTAGTAGGTGGAAATGGACTGGGGGTAAGGAATGAAAAAGGAAGCCGCCTGGTGGAATTTTGCACGGAGCATAACTTAATCCATTAGAACCACTGATAGCCTTGGGAAAGCCAGCTCTGACAAAACTCAACCATCTGGTGAGCAAGATGTATGAGACAGGTGGAATACCCTCAGACTCCAAAGAAAGCAAGTGTTGACAGGAAAATTACCGAACTGTCAGTTTAATAAATTACGGCTGGAAAACACTAAGACGAATTCTTTACAGGCGAATGGAAAAACTGGTAGAAGCCGACCTCGGGGAAGATAAGTTTGGATTCTCTAGAAATGTTGGAACACGTGATGCGATACTGACCCTCTGAATTATCTTAGACGATAGATTAACAAAAGGCAAACCTACTTTTCTAGCATCTGTAGACTTAAAGAAAGCTTTTGACAATGTTGACTGGAATACCCTCTTTCAAATTCTGAAGGTGGCAGGGGAAAAATACAGGGAAAGAAAGGCTATTTACAATTTGTACAGAAACCAGATGGCAGTTGTAAGAGTCGAGGGACATGAAAGGAAAGCAGTGGTTGGGAAGGGAGTGAGACAGAGTTGTAGCCTACCCACAGTGTTATTCAATCTGTATATTGGGTAGGGAGTAAAGAAAATAAAAGAAAAATTTGGAGTAGGAATTAAAATCCATGGACAAGAAATAAAAGCTTTGTGGTTTGCTGAAGACATCATAATTCTGTCAGAGAAAGCAAAGCACCTGAAAGAGCAGTTGAACGGAATAGACAGTGTCTTGAAAGGAGGCTATAAGATGCACATCAACAAAAGCAAAACGAGGATAATGGAATGTAGTCGAATAAAATCAAGTGATGTTGAGGGAATTACATTAGAAAATGAGACAGTTAAAGTAGTAAATGAGTTTTGCTATTTAATGAGAAAAATACTGATGATAGAGAGGATATAAAATGTAGACTGACAATGTGAAGGAAAGTGTTCTTAAGAAGAGAAATTAGTTAATATCGAGTATAGATTTAAGTGTTATGATGGCTTTTCTGAAAGTAATTGTATGTAGTGTAGTCATGTATCGAAGTGAAGCATGAACGGTAAATAATTTAGACAAAAAGAGAATAAAAGCTTTCGTAATGTGGTGCTATAGGAGACTGCCAAAATTAGATGGGTAGATCATGCAGCTACTGAGTAGGTACTGAACTGAGGAGAAGGGGAATTTGTGGCACAACTTGACTAGAAGAAGGGATCAGTTGGTAGGACATGTTCTGAGGCATCAAGGGATCACCAAGTTAGTAATGGCGGGCAGCGTAGAGGGTAAAAATAGTAGAGGGAGACGAAGAGATGAATACACTAAGCAGATTAACACTTGTGTAGCAGTTCTTTATGACTGTAAACATGGGGAGAAAGTATTAGCGCAGATGTAAGTACGGATTTGACAGCCATTCCATGAGTTTTAGAGGCAACACATAGTCAATATAACTTTAAATATTTTACTACGACAAGGTAAAAACCGAACGCCTGATAATTATCTTGAACTATCAGGAACTGATTTCTAAATAGAGTTTCGTGGTCTCTGTTTGGTAGGTATTAGGTGTTGATTTCTTTAACTCTTCTTTGCACCATCTAGATGATACCTGCTGTGGCAGAGTGTAGGGGCATCGAGCAGATGAGAGGAGGTAGGTGGATTGAACTGATAACAATATTAAGAGAACTAAATCCAGCTCCAAGAAAATGCACCAAATCGCCCTGAAGAATAAGCCCAAGAATAAAATAAAGGAATTAATATAAGAGTTGATATGAGAATGAAATATGAGAATATGAGAATTTAAAGCGTTTGTGGGCCCTGAAAATACGATACACACAAATATTGTATAATAAATATATGGCACTTATTGTGAAACTCAATTGTAACTTTACAGTTAATATAATGCCCTTGTATCCCGTATTTTGGCAAGGAACATTTGTGTAGTAACCTTCTATAGAGACGGGTAGGTGAAGGAAAAATAAAATAAATAAAATAATCTGGTTTCGAGGCAGGACGCAGAATGTGAGAAATTGTGCGATAGCTAGTGTGCCAGCAGGTGGGCTAAGATTATTGCGTGTAAAGTGGCACCTAAGTGACGTCAAAAAACTGACTGTCGTTTTCTCAGAAAGTGTCCAGTATCAACAGACAAGTTGAGACACTTTTTCGCTTATTATAGCTCCTATTCCAAATAGCGAAACATCTGGGAAATCCAGTTATGGCACTTGCCATGTTATCCTAATGAGGCTGGCTATCTACAAAGTGTGGCAACCCTGTAGGCAGCGGCAGTTCCTGAAGGACGTCTTATCACCTGTGGTATTCTACACTGACGCACTTGATCTAGCAGCAGATAGCACCTCGTCTGCCGTCGCTTGCGACGGATATCTTGGCAGTCTGTCTGCCTTTGGACGCCGCACGCACCTGACACCTCCAGGACCCACTTCCTGGTGTCTGGCAGCGTCTGCGGAGTAGGAAGTGCACTCCCTCAGCCTTTGTCGAAGGCGGTAATCACCGCTCACTACTTTGGAGAGTGTAAAATTGTTTACCGTTGTTGAGTGGTCCTACATAAAAGAAATCTTTGATTTTCATATCACGCTCGATAGCAAGAGACGCAGACGACCCACTTTTATATGATGAGATTTGTACTACACCGTGGCCGGCCACGGCGTGCCAAACTTCACGTGGGCCAGGCGTGCCGGCTGCGTGCGAGCCAACACTCAGCCTCTCTCGGCTTTGCTCCTTCATTCCCGGATGTACCCAGTACGGCGTGACACGTCTTTTAATACTGTGGTGTTGCGTTCTTCGGTCGGCACAACCCCATTCACTTTGGCAGAATAGTGGTATCGGGTCTGTTTGTTCGTGGTATGAAGGACATTCACAGGCCCATTGGTAGTTTACACAAAAGATGCAATCTAGAGATCTATCACAACAAGCCCTTAAAAATAAATGGGAAAGGCACAAAAGAGGGAAGAGAATTCTCAATATATATCATGCAGTCACATAAGTGGTGGGTATTGGAAATTTGCTCTGAAACAATATTACAATACTGTGCAGACAGATTTTAAAAGTTTAATTGAAAATGTAAGAGACAAAAATTACAACAATCGACAGACAAGATTCATTGTCCCGTACGTCACAAAGCACGTTGTGCTAAATTTGTTGTTATCCAGCACATGAAGAACCTGATGGTGTCAGTAATAACATGTCTGAAGTCACAAACATTATTTCACTGTCAGTTCAACAATTCTCGGTGGAACTGAATTAGCATTATGGAGACGTTATACCTTACTGCAAAGTAAGTTAGTTAAGTCAAGAGGCACGCCAGGACGATTTATCGATTTGAAACTCGCTATTGATGAATTAATGAAGGAAAAAGGAATGCCAGAACGAAAATCAGAACTTCCAGTATGGATTTCAGACCTCGCATTTTAAGTGGACTTGACTGCACACTGCCCTCTGCCTCACCGCGAGGTCCGGATAATTCATTGTGGGTTCAAAAAATTACAAGGCTAGCTTCCTAAACGTTTTGAGAAACTATTAATCTTACCTCTGTTTCAGATGTCGCTTGCCATTTCGATTTAAAGTGGCCCTGCGCATGGGCATACATAACTGGTTGGGTTGCAAGATAGTTCCTGTTTTAATCACAAATCCTATCACGTTAAAACTATCCAGAACATCAGGTAGCATTCCCATGTATTCATAATGATGTTGCAAAAGTTCTACAATATTTCGATTAATGCATGTGGGTGAAAGACATTTTTCAATTATGAAGCTAAATAAGACAAAATTATGTGCCAGCCTCAATGCAACATTCTGTGAAATTTCCTGCACAGATCTACATATCGACAGCTTGTACTAGATAAAAATTGTATTATGTCTTCAGTGCGCCAAAATAAGTAATACTGAAAATTTATTACGGTTGTGGTCTATATTGTTGCAAAATGTGAAATATAAAACCAATTTGTATACATTGCGACTGCAGTACCATTTAATTGAGACACGCTCACAGTTTCCCCTCTTTACCTTCCTCATGGTCAGACAGTGTGGTGTGGTGGTGGGGGAAGTGTGCAGCAATGCTGACCACTGAGGCATTCATGGCAGGGCACGGTTCTTGAACTGAATTCTAGGCCACCCCTGTATTACTCTAATGTTCAAGACATGAGTGTGGCTCGAAATCAGTTTTATAATTTGTGATCCAATCAGAATACTTTCATGTTTAAAATTATTGTTAATCATTTATATCTCTTTTTTTTTGTATCATGCAATTATTTCGCCAAGACCTTTTATGTTTTCGTCAAGCCACAGTATGTAGCTGTGATGTAATGAGTTTTACTGTCATGGTTTGTATTCTTATGGAAATTATATGCGGTGAACTGTGTGAATACATTGCAATGTATGCTCTTTAGCAAATCAGGGACAGTGTACATTTTGAGGTCCATGTATGGAGAGAACTTAAGCTGATCGAAAGTTAATATTTACGATAGTGAATTAGAATTAAATGAACAAAGTTTCCCATTTTGTAAGTTATCAAGACTAGCTGGTGGAGCTAGCGTCTACAGGAGTGTCTAATTGATATTACACAGACTCAGTGCAGAGCAACTATATTCGCTACATAACTATTCCCCTGACATATGGCTCCTATATGATGAAATAGTCTGATTCGCTTCGTTGACACTAAAGCTGAAGTTCTTCAGAAACCTTTGTACGGTGAAGAAGTTTGTTATTGACAAAACTTACATCTATGATCATTAACACAGCTTACTGGATCAACCTTGTGGAAAGACTGTTGTGGATTGGCAAGAGAGCCAATCCGGTATGAGAGGAAGCCGAAAGGCACGCGTTTTAGCTCACGCAGGCTGGCGTGAGGTCTGGAACAGGTCAAGGAAATTAGACTAGCTAAAAAGGACGCAGCTGTGGAATACGTAACTTTAATCCATAAATGGTGAACATCGCTCTTGACGGTACATGTTTTACAGCATCAACAGTAACTGGTAATGGCGCCTTGCTAGGTCGTAGCAAATGACGTAGCTGAAGGCTATGCTAACTATCGTCTCGGTAAATGAGAGCGTATTTTGTCAGTGAACCATCGCTTGCAAAGTCGGCTGTACAACTGGGGCGAGTACTGGGAAGTCTCTCTAGACCTAGCAAGTGTGGTGTCTGGCGGTGACACCACAAAGACTTTATGTGTAAGGGATTTTTCATATTTTGTTAAGGAATTTCTTCCAAAAATTTGCAACTCTATTAAATAAAACAGAAAGTAGAAAACTATAGGGCATTGGTCTGCACTGGGATTAGAACTGAGAGCTCACTCCACCTTTAAATTACATGTCATGTGTGGAACCAGTTTTTTTTCTCAAAAATGCTACCTCTTTTATTTTTTCTCCCTCACTTTCCTTATTCTAAAGGAACCTAGAATGAAAAGATCTATTTGCCACGGCCTCTCTGGCGCTAAAAACAAGAATATTGCACCACTTCAGGCACTGTTCCCAAACTACGCCTTTTCCAACAGTTCTGCCTACCACTGAGCTAATGGGACCCTCATGGGAGGTGCTCTCTCTCATCGCAATTTTAGCTGCTGAGCTACATAACACAACGTGAGAGAAGGAAAGATTTGTTACCTATGTTAAGTACAGAATTCCTGGAGTCCAAAAATAAAATTTCCATTCTCAGTGCCTCACCTTACATGAGGAATATGTAGCATAAGTCATCGATTATGTTAATAATCCTAATCGAGGTGAGACTCACAGAGGTGTACAGGGGTGTCTCAAACAGAGAGCATCCCACAGTACCCTGACAGCTACAATACCAAGAGTTGCTTCTCACCTTTTGGCAATATCAATGTGTAGTTTTTTTTTTTTTTGGGAGGAGGGGGGAATGAGGATTCTTTATTTATGTTAATACACAGTCAAATCACCAACAAGTTTTACATTTTCACATACACCAGATCCTTAACACCATACAGAAGTAGCTTCATCTTGATTTGAAATTACTACTGGGCCCAAGGAGAAAAATAAATTGAAGATGAAAGGTTTTGGTTCCCATGGAGTCCTTTATGTTCCTTGTGTTTTTGTAGCTGATATTTTGAATTTTGCACTTTTTAATAACGATAAGTTTGCTGCAGAATCCTTGAAAATTGAAATTAGTACTAGAACCATGCGGGAAAATAAAGTGAAGATGAAAGGCATTGGTTCCCATGCTATCCTTGATGGGCGATGTGTTTTTATGTATGGTATTTTGAATCTTGAACGTTTTAATGACGATAAATTAGTTATAGAAACCTTAAACATATTCTCAGTTCGAAATTA